>NW_022111341.1:1154141-1170461 GCF_000313985.2 Echinops telfairi | reverse complement strand
AAAAAAAAAAAAGAAAGAAAAAAAGACTATATGATTCAATTCTTTCTTTTCTGTTTCTTAAGGTGTGTCCGATGGCCCATGCTACATCCTCTAACTTAATATATGTTCACTGGGACTTGGAAAAGATGAGAATCCTACTCTTGTTTGATGAAGTGCTACATAAATATTGATTACTGAGTTTTAAAAATCCTTCTATATCTTTGCTGAGTTTATGTTTAGTTGTTATGTCAATTATTTAAAGACAGTGTTGAGGTGTCCAATTGAAATTGTGGATTTTATTACTTTTTTCTTTCAGGTCACCTTTTGCTTCACCTCTGCTGTTTGGTGCACACACATTTAAGATGGCTATTGAGCTATTACTTGGCTTATGGGTTATTTGAGCTACATTGACAAATAAAGCATGCAAGTGTTCATCCCAGGACCTCCATGATTTCAGGAGCCAAGTCCGTGCAGAGAGAGAATATATTTCCAACCAAGGCTTATATGCACTCTAGGGACATTCAAGGCCCTCTAATTACAAGTAACCATATACATAACAACAACATCAGCAAAAATATACATACCCTAACCCTAAAGGTCCCTGAGTACATCGGAGGAGTAACCTAACACCAATGCTGGGGCAGGTAAGGCAGAGCGGCTGTCTTCAGAGCCTAGAGAGCAATAGCACTTGTCCATCTCTATAGTGAAAGCTGCCGGCTACATAGCAATCAGCCGTGTGCTTGTAAGAGGTAACGAACTATAAGGCAGCACTACAATGGAAGGATATAGTGGGGAACGATGCTAATTAGGAGAATGTGATTGGGACTCATCTCCAACTCACAAGGGTGAAGGCCTCTCTCCGCTCCAGAAACCCAGTCTGGCAGGTTTCTTAAAATATGAGAATAAAGGATTCATCAAAAAAAAAAAGGATTAATCCATAGACACTCTCTTCCCTTTCTGTGCTCCCCACACATACTATATACAATGTGGCAGGAACTGATTTACTGGTGTCATATGAATAGATTTGTATGTAATGTTTCCAATCTATAAACACAAGTAAAAGTGACTTTACAAAGATACTGATAGTACATGGTGATCATTAGTGAAAAAGGAGGAGATGAGCTATTCAACCTGTGTCAGAGCTGACTGACAACTGAGCTGGAGGAAGAGAACCCCATTGTAAATCAGGGAGTTACCTGTACTTTCTTTGTGGGCTAGCCTTATCCTTACATGATGTTCCTTTCTGTCTTTGATAATGTTTTTGTTCTGAAGTTTATGTTATCTTATATAAGTATAGCCAACCTGATTTCTTTTGATTAATATTGCATGATATGTGTTTTAAAATAATTTTTCATTTCTACCTGACTATATAGGTACATATTTTAAATGCAGACATTGGTGACAAGATATAGTTGTGCCATATTTTCTAATTTACTTTACCATTACTCTATTTTAATTGGGATAGTTTTACCATTTACTTTCAATGTTATTTATTGATTATTCCAGAGTTTAAGTGTGGCATTTAAAAAAATTTGTTGCCATCTGGCTCAGAAGCAACAAAGCCCACATGGAAGAAGCACACCAGCCTGTGTGACCACGAGGTGTCAAAGGGATCAGGTATCAGGCAATCAAAGAACAAAAAATCTTATCATTATAAATGAGAGGGAGTGCAGTTTGGGGACCTAAAGCCCATCTATAGGTAAAGGGACATCCCCTTACAGAAGGGTCCTGGGGAGGAGACAAGTTAGTCAGGGTGCAGTGTAGCAACAATGGAACATACAACTTTCCTCTAATTCTTAAATGCTTCCTCCCCTCACTATCATGATCCCAATTCCACCTTACAAATCTGACTAGACCAGGTGATGTACACTGGTACATATAGGAAATGGAAACACAGGGAATCCAGGACAGATGATCCCTTCAGGACCAGTGGTGAGAGTGGCGATAGATACCAGAGGGTGGAGGGAAGGTGGGGTAGAAAGTGGGAAGCTATTACAAGGATCTACATATAACCTCCTCCCTGGGGGACAGACAACAGAAAAGTGGGTGAAGGGAGGAAGACGTCGGAGAGGGTAAGACATGACAAAATATTAATAATTTATACATTATCAAGGGTTCATATGGGAGGGGGAACAGGGAGGGAGAGGGAAAAATGAGGAGCTGAGACCAAGAGCTTAAATGGAGAGCAACTGTTTTGAGAATGATGAGGGCAACGAATATACAAATGTGCCTGACACAATGGACGGATGTACGGATTGTGATAAGAGTTATTTGAGCCCCCAATAAAATGACTTTAAAAAATTTTTTGTTTTGTTTGTTTTCTCTAATTTTTCTGTTTTCTTTTTTTCTGTCTTTTAATTGATTTTTGAACTTTTTCCTTATTTTCTCTTTACTTTTAAATATATATAAATCATTTTATTAGGGGCTTTTATAATAATCCATACATAAATTGTATCAAGCACATTTGTACATATGCTGCCATCATCATTTTCAAAACATTTTCTTTCTACTCTAGCCCTTGGTATTAACCTCCCTCTACCACCCTCATAAACCCTTGATAAATTATAAATTATTATTTTCATATCTTACACTGTCCACTGTCTCCCTTCACCCACATTTCTGCAATGGGGGTGTGTTATACATCAATCATTGCAATTGGTTACCCTTTTGTCCCCCACCTTCCCTCTACTCTTATGGTATTGCTCTTCCCATTACTGTTCCTGAGGGGTTTATGTGTCCTGAATCTCTTATCTGTACCATTGTACATGCTCCAGTCTAGCCAGATTTGTAAGGTAGAACTGGGGTCATAATAGTGGGCAAGGAGGAAACATTACAGAAGTAGTGTGTTTCATTAGTGCTATACTGCACCCTGGCTGGCTTCCCTTCCATGTGACCCTTCTGTGAGGGGATGTCCTTTTGTCTACAGATAGGCTTTGGGTCTCCACTCCTACCCCCTATAACTATGATTATTTGTTTTGGGTTTTCTGATGCCTAATACCTGATCCTGTCGACACCTCATGACCACACAGGTTGGTGTGCTTCTTCCATATGGGCTTTGTTGCTTCCCTGCTAGATGGCTGCTTGTTTAACTTCCAGACACGATATATTTTAATAGCCAGGCACCATCAGCTTTCTTCACCACATTTGCTTATGCACCCTTTTTGACTTCAGCGATCCTGTCGGGAAGGTGAGCATCACAGAATGCCAGGTTATTAGAACAAAGTGTTCTTGCATTGTGGGAGGACTTGAGTAGAAGTCCAATGTCCTTCTACTACCTTGATACTTAACCTATAAATATATGTGCATAGATTTATATCTCTATCGTTATAGATGAATATATTTACATATATTCATGCCTACACTTTATAGAGCTTTTGAATGTACCTCTGTGACATATTTTTTGTGACTTAACCATATATACATGTAGATTTATCATAATCTACTATTGTTGTCATTTTACCACTTGAAATTACTTCTCTTTTTCCCCTTTAACCTCCCTCATTTATAATATTATTTTAATTACTTTCTCTACATCCAGTTAGGACAATATTTGATACTGTTTTATATATATATATTTGCTTCAATGATCAACCATAATTTAAGAAACTCAAGAGAAGAGGGAAAATTCATTGTTTTTACTCATGGTTTTTTTTTTAACTCATGTTTTACTTACTACATTGTTTTCCTTCCTCGTGTTCCAAGATTCTTTCTTTTATTATTTTATTTGTTACTGAAGAACATAATTCAGCCATTCTTTTAGGGTCATATTGCTCTTGACCAATTCTCTTAGCTTTTCTTTTTCTGACTGTGTCTTGATTTCCCCTCATTCCAAAAGATTTTCTTCCTTTCTGTCCTCCCCCTAAATTGACTGTTTTTTCTTGTAGCACTAAAAAATGTGGCTCTTTATTCTGGCTCCATAATTTCTGGTGAGATATCTACTGTCATGCAAATTATATAATTAAAATGTTTTTCCTTTATGAGTAAAGATCACTTCTCTTACTATTCTAAAGATCTTTCTTTCTTTTGCTTACATTTTGAGTTCCTGAGTTTTATGGATGCCTCCACTCACCCCCACCCCCCCACCACCCAGCTCCATTTAACTGAGAAGCCTCTCCTCTATAAAACACATACAAATACAAATCTCTGGGTCAGTAGTTTTTGAGTATTTGAGTACTCCATTGTTTGTAAAAGACTGTATGGCCGGATCAATACCAGGCTGGCTTCTAGCAGCAAGTGACCTTGAATCTCCCCCACCCATGTGGAGCTGACCAAAGCTGGCTGAAACAACTAGCAGCGAGTGGCCTTGAATGTCTCACACACACACCTGTGGAGCTGACCAGAGCTGGCTATGTAAAGCAGCTTCACAAGTTTTCTTTCTTTCTTTTACTCATGGCCCATTTGGCTCAGTGCCCGCTTTGCTCTCGGCCTGCTGCTCTGTACCCAGCACGAATACACCTGGAACCAGGAAAACACCTTACATTCCAGAAACCCGGTATCTCCTAATCCCTGGCTACTTTACCTTATATGGACTAAAGGCAGCCCAGTCACATGTTCCCCAGCTATATAAACACCACTCCTATAGTCTGGAGTGCGATTCCCTCGGCCCAGACACTGTGGACCATGGAACTTCGCCCAGGCTGGGATTTTCTCCCCAATAAAGCCTGTTTGCTCTAATTCAACGGATTTGGTCTCTGGTGCCTCTCAACTACCTTACAAAGACAACTTCACAAAGTTGTCTCTTTAAAACTCAAAAAATTCAAACTCACTGCCATCCAGTGACAGCGACTCCTCAGACAGGGTGGAACTGGTGCTGTGAGTCTCCAAGACAACAACCCTTTAAGGGAGTAGAAAGCCTTGTCATGCTCTCAGAGAATTTGCAAGCTGCATTGGCCCTGATAGCATAGTGCAGTTGTCTTATAGGTTTGACAAATTCATTGTGTAAACTTTCCACACCTGTAAATCAAAAAGTAAGCAAAGTTTTCAAGCAGTGTTCAAGCAGAACTTTAAAACCCCTCTTTTGGCCTTAGTCAAAGGCATTATTACATCTTTTATAGCTCGCCAAATCCAAATTATCCCTGTCAGGGAAACCAGTCCCTAACAAATCATCACAGGTCCAGTAGGTGCAATTGTACAGCGATAATAAGTAAAGATTCTACTGAAGTCATAGAGAGCATGAGAGATAGAAGAAATATTGAAATAATGGAGTCAGACACATTTCATGGTAGCATGCTCACCTCAGCCCCACTTGGTGGTCCACGTGGAGATATGGAAGGTGGGAATTGCAGGAGTGAGCGAGAGGGGGGAGAGGATGGGAGAGAGTCTCTTTATTGCTAACCAAGACTTATATCTCTTTGGGGGGGCATATAAGTCCCCTAATTACAGGTAAAGACATGTCACAGGAAGGGGTTGTGCTATAGCTAATACAGTAATGGGAGGGGGTGATCTAGAAGTATCCATGCAATAAGAGGGGGAGGTGTTGGTGGTACGCATGTGACAAGATGGGTGGATCCTAGATTCAGGGAGGCAGCTTAATTTTGGATGTTGCTGAGCTGGTTTGACCTGTTCTCTGGCTCACCATAGAAACTATTATCAGTAGGGTGTGAATCCCACCTGCAGGGATCCGACTGAAGGCCTCAAGCCTTTAGGGAGAAGTAGCCCATTGTCCTTAACAGCAGGGAGTGGGCCCCTCCTGTGGTGGGATCAGGCAGTAGTCTGGCAACCGACTGCCTTCAGGGAGGATGTCTAAGCATCTGACCTCCCACCATATGCTGTCAAATAGCCTCTAATGTTTGCTAACTTTGCTTCCTGGCTATCTCTAATTCTCATTGTCCTTTTTCCTCCTAATTAATGAAAAGTTCATCGTTCTGCCTAGAGTCTGGCAAAATAGACCACCGGTGGGCAAACTGTGGCTACATCTTTTCCCCATTAGCCTTTTCCCACTCGCCATTCTGTCTCCTCCAAGAAATTTGCTACATGTTACGGAGTAAATGCCCAACAAGAACCACTGACCACAAACCTGTAAAAGCTAAGAGTAAGTTTATTTAACAGGTAAAAGAGAAAGACAGAAACAGACAAGTTCGAACTCGGACTACAGCCTGACCACGCAGGATCAAGACTGCAGCCCCGAACAACTTTTAGCTCAGGGTTTTTAAAGGGGTTACATGGATGGGAACATCAAAAAATCCTCAGATAGATGAAACATTGACTATCTGTTTAAACATCTGTCAGGATATACGCAGTTTTGCAAGGATGCTAAAACCAGTGAGGTGAGAGGGGGGTCTGAGTAAGGAATGGGAAGGGTGTTTGCACAAGATAACAGGATGGGGGCAGTTTAGCCTGCCCAGCTTATCTTGGTCCCGGTGGGCTTGTAAAACTTTTTAGCTGACTTAACTAGCTTAGTTTGCAGAGTCACAGTGGCTTACTTTTATGACTTATTCCCCGTCTACTAGAGATAACATTCTCTTCTTAGAGCCGGTCTGATCTTAAACCTTTTCCAATCTTCTCCGGCCACCGACATTGTTCCTCTGGTAACAGTTTAACAACTTATGTGCACAATTATTTCGCCAAGTCATTCTGACCTGCAAAACTCTGTGGAAAGAGAACTAAAATGGCTGTAAGGGGAAATGGAGTTAGATAGGGATAAAAGAAATTTAAGTCTAACAACATATACTGTAACACTACACAGGGGAGCGCAGCCAGAAACACCTCGAGTTAATTACGCATTTGGTTTTGAACTAATTTTTTGGACCGATCTTTACTACTAATAAATCTTTCTCGACTCCCTTCCCTCAATTGAAGGTGGTGGTCTTGATCCACCTTTTAAGAAACTTTGCGAATCTAGCTAAGAGATGGAAGTAGAGTTTAAGAAGAGTACGGTAATTGGGGGTAAAAGAAGCCCTATAGTTGATAAGAAAACCATCTGGAATTTTAAAAGCTGCCTGAACAGGGACTTGAACCCTGAACCTCAGATTAAAAGTCTAACACTGTACCAACTGAACTATCCAGGCCCCACATGTGAATATTGGTCATTGAATAAAGGATGTTGGAAGAACTGATGCACTTGAATTAGGGTTCGGTAAAGAATTTCAAATATACCATGGTATACATTTCATGGTACATCCCCAATGCGGTCCACGCTAAGGTCGATATGGCAACATGTTAACAAATGGCTAGAAAGGAAGGAAAGAGGTGCTGGTTCAAAGAGGAGAAAAATGACGAACAAAACAAAACATCAATTAAATAAAGAAACAACAAACCAAGCTTAATCATCTAACTAAAACTAGTGAACCCCCGAGACTATGGTCCTTAGACACTCTTCAGGCATGGAACAGAATTCACCCCAATGGCTGAACTTTCAACCAAACAACAGACAACAGGCCTTGAAGGGGAGCAGTACTCCTATGAGCTGCATATTCCTTAGTCCAATGAACCGAGCGGAAGGAAAGGGGCAGCACTGCCCCAGGGAGAAAGTTCCTCAGAGTGGAAGAAACAGGAAAGGAGGAGGGAGGGATGGAGGAAATGCAGGGAGGAAGTGAGCAGGGTGCTGTTATGTTGTGGATGTTACAATCAATGGCACAAGACAAAATTAGTATGCATAGAGGAATGGGTAACCTATTTGCTCTGCAAACTTTCACTCCACTCACATGTAAAACAATTAGAAAAAAAAAGTTGTTGTCGCTGCGGTGACTCCACGTCATCCGGTGACCTTAATGGAAGCAAACAACCAGGATTTTTCTTCTGCGGGAAGCATCCATCTTGAGGTTGGCAGTCAAGTGCAATGGCCCCCACTGGTCAGTGGAGAGAGTAACCCCAAAGCCAAAGCCATTGCCGTGAATTCATTCCAAGACAGAGCTGTGACCTTCAGGACAGTGGGCCACTTCTTTCTTCCTCAGAGGGTGAGACACTGGGTTTACTTTGCAGAGCTGATAACCTTTATCCCACCTAACTCTTCCATAAGGATTACGGGCAAGGAAACACCATGAAGCAGTTCTATTCGGTAACCCAAGAGTCGAATGCCCAGGCAGCGCCAACAGGGCATTACTTACTACCCCACTACTCCAGGTCAAACTTTTTTTGTTCTCCTGCAGTGAAAGTCCCAGTTTCCAATCGTATCAGTCTAGGAACTCATTGTTCTCAAGCCTAAATTTTACATAAAATAATATCAGGATTGTTTCATCCAACACACTATTTTAAATGAAACACAAATCTGCTACTTCGGGTTAACACAGATTTGTAATTCCTTTTATCTGATAATAAGGACATAGCACTGAGTGATATGTTTATTTCGATCTGTTCTCTCTCTTTTCTCCAAGGTGGAATTGCAGCATTAAAAAAAAGTCTGTCATATTTTTTGTCTCCATTTGTATTCAATTTTAAAGTATAAATTTGAGTTCTTTGTATTTCTTTTATTGCCTATGTAAAGTATTAATATATTTCCAGGAGTCAAAAGAGTGCAGAAGGTCCTATTCAGCGACTATATCCTGGTTATATCCTGGGACTCACCCAGAAAGGGAACAGAAGCAATGTCTTGGAAGACCATCACGCATGAACAACATCTCTCTAGCAGTTAAGGTATCCTTTTCTGGGTGTATCCATCCATGCCCAAGAGAGTGCAGTGCAGGGAGTTCTGAAGCAGAGAAGTTAGACATAAAATGATCTCTTGGTAACTTAGTCAGCAGCAAAGCACTCAATAGTATCCCCAACCATGACAGCTGTAAGGGAGTGTAGTTTCATGGTACAGTGTGTGCTTAGCATGCACAAAGCCCTGGGCTCAGTCCCCAGTCCCTCCAAGGTTTCCCTGTTTGTTTCAGTATACCAATTAATGCCTCTTGGAGAAATAATTCCATGTTTAAGTGTTGTACTTTAACTTTTGACCTGGAGACTAATAAAACCTAACTGAATCAATCTGTATGAAGCAGAAGACGAACAAAACAGGTATTTGTGTTTTGAACGAAAGTGGGAGGAAATTTGTAAAGGACTTCCTTGCAGAGAAAGACTTTGGAGGCGGCCAGAGGCTGTTTTCTCCCTGGTAGAGGGAGGTTGGTTAGGGTGGAAGAGAGGAGCGAAACCAGGATATGTAGTTTTTCTTAGGCGCTGTAGAGTTGGTTCCAACTTAGAGAGGCCCTGGATTGCTCTGGCGAGAAATGGACCTGATGGGTTTGTTTTCCAATGTACAACAGAAGGAAACACCGCCCCGCCCAGCGCCATCCTCACAATTGTGATGTTTGAGCTGATTGCTGTAGCCATTGTGCCGATCCATGGTGCTGAGTATCTATCTTCCTCTTTTGCTCTGAGCAGGCATGATATCCTTCTCCAGGAACTGGTCCTTCTTGGTAATAGAGCCAAGTAAAACGGAATCCTTGCCTACAAAGTACAAACCGAACCCCACTGAGCCAACCTCCACTGGTAATGATCCTGAAGGCCAGAGCGGAACTGCCCACAGGGTGTTGAAAACCAGCCCCTGGGTTACTCAGCAGACACTTCATATTTAGTGGGAAAGAGTAAAAATTTACAGTTATTATGATTTGTTTCACACAAGCTCTTGATAGATCTGAAGTAGCTGTTGGGAGAGCTGTAGACTGAAGATCTAAAGGTCCCTAGGTCAATTTGGAGCCTGGAGCAATAGAAATGTTAAGCTTGTTTGTAATTTTACCTGCAGTAGATGAGCATTCTAATATCTCCACATCTTCTCCAGCATTTGTCATTTTGTTTTTGTTTTGTTGTTAAATTCTGCTACCAGTGCCTATCAGTTTAGGTGGCATCTCATTGTTTTAATTGACAAATTTGCACAACTGTTAAGGAAATCAGTATAGCTCTTCCTTAAATAAATTTGAATAGAAATACCATATAATTCAGCAGCCTCTCTACTCAGCTTATACGCCAAAGGTGGGGTGGGGGTGGGGGCAAGAGAGAACAAAACACAAACATATATATCCACATTCATGTTCTCACATAACTAACCAAAAAGATGAAACTGTGAAAAGCCAGAAGATGTAAACAACCAAAATGCCTGTCTGTGGAGGAATGGATGAACTTTGGTATACGCACACAAGGGAATATTGTGCATTGCTAAGGAACCAGGATGAAAGTTCCAAACACCTCATGCTATGGAAGAATTAGGAAAACACTATGCTCAGCCAAGCTAGCAAATCCCATAAAGACAAATACTATATGAGGCTACCATGATGAAAGAAAAATCATTTCACCCCCAGAAGAAGCCAACTTCAATGGTTAAGAAAGGGGGGGGCGGGAGGAAAAGATCATGGGGAAAAGGAAAAAAAGTGGAATTTTCTTACAAATATGGATAGAGCACCTTAAACAGGAAGAGAGGAGTCTGACTCATAAAGACAGAAGAGCATGGTGCCATTGAAGTATTGATCCGATGGTGTAGACCAGGATTTGGCCTTAACATCTCAGTAGCTACAAAAGAGACCTTGACAAATGAACTAAAAGAAAGCTCTTTTTGTAATCCCCCCCACCCCTCCCCTTGGCGTTGGGCTCTGTTCCACTTCTGCTGTCTTCCTCTTTCTCCAAACATATCCCTGCTTCATGCTTATGAAGTCCTAGCTGCCTTAACAAGCCCAAGTGAAGCGGCCCGCGGGGTGGGGGTGGGGCAGCAGGCAGGGAGGGGGAGGGGGGAAAGGAAAATGAGTAGCTGATTCCAGGAACTCAAGCGGAAAGCGAGGTTTGAGAATGATGAGGGCAACGAAGGAACATATAAGTGTGCTTTACACAATTGATGTGTGTGTGGATTGTGATAAGAGTTGCATGAGCTCCAATAAAATGATTTTTTTAAAAAGAAGGCCTCAAATACCCTACTTTCCGGAGCTCTTTTATACTTTACTAATATCTTTTCCCGTGAATCTTCTTTTCTTTTAAAAAAAATCATTTTATGAGGGGCTCATACAACTCTTATCACAATCCACACATACATCAATTGTGTAAAGCACATTTGTAGATTCTTTGTCCTCGTCATTCTCAAAACATTTGCTCTCCACTTAAGCCCCTGGCATCAGGTCCTCATTTTCTCCCCTCCCTCCCTGAATCTTATTTTCTATCAGCTTCTGATAAACAGTGGGGACAAGTCCTTTAGCTAGATGAGAGCCAAGGGGAGCATAGTTCAAAGGTTACCCAATTACATTTTATTCCCTACCTTTATATTTCCTCGATATGGAGTATGTGGGGTGTCCCGCAGCACCCACGGAAGCCCCCCCCACCCTGCGGGTGCTCCCTGCACAGCTGGAGGGGGTGCAGAGAATGGGGCTCACCCCACTCCCTGGTCAGCTTCTCCTGGCCTTCCTCCCCCAGCCCCCGCGCCCGGGCCCCGAGAACTCCCGTGTCCACGCTCCTGTGCCATGGACGCCCGTCGCCATCTCTGCGTCCCAGCTGGTGGTTTCAAAGGGACCCACCGCCGTGGAAGCCCTGCGCACCCGGGCCCCCAGCCTGGAGAGCGGCCGGTCCCCGTCGATCGGTTTCCCTGGCGCGTCGCTCCCGGGTCCCCGGCTCAGGTCCGGCGCAGGGTCCGCAAGGTGCGGGCCGCGAGGGACCGCGGGGGACCAGTCCCAGTGTGGAGGCTGAGCTTCTGAAAGGTCTTGGGAGAGCATCCTTTCCAACGTCAGTAGCTGGATAGACCGTGGCGCCTAATTTCGGCTAAAGGCCGAAAGCTCTTGGGAGATGGAGGCTTGACAACCTGTCCACGAAGGGCTTTCGTTCAAGTTCACGTCGCAGACGGTCTTCAGTCGCAGCGAGGTCCTCACGGCGGGAGACCAGCGTCTCCGAGAAGCATCGCGTGTCCCCTCCGTCCCCGAGCTGCAGAGGCCGCTGTGCGAAAGCCAGAGATCTCTTTTCAGATGCAACTCTGTGAGCCAGACGCTGGTTTCTGGTTTCGCCGGAGCTCCAATCCGGTTTCCCGCGTGAAAATTAAGGTTACACATAATGTCGATTTTACTGCTCTTTTAGACAGTAGAGGAGCCCCAGTGAAAAAGCTGTCTTTTGAACCAGCCACCAGCCCACCTAGTGGGCTAACGATGTGGTTGTCTGTTTCCTTAGCCGAGAACCCCAAGGAGCTATTCTTCTCTGTCCTACAGGGTCACTGTGAGTTACTATCAACTGAAGGCAGCGGTGTTGGCTTTATTTCGCATTCTTGGCCACTAACTGAAAGGTTGGAAGTCTCCTAAGAAAGGCCTGGCAATTTGCTTTCAAAAATGTAACCAATGAAAACCCTAAAGAACAGACTTGCTCTGACTCACAAGGTGTCCCCAGGTATAGAATCTAGTATTGGGGCGGGGAGGGTGGGGTGTTGAAGGGAAATGAGCTAATTCCAGGAACCCAAGAGGAAAGCGAATTTTGAGAATGATGAGGGCAACAAATGTATAAGTATGCTTTACACAATTGATGTATGTATTGTGATGAATTGTATGACCCCCAATAAAATGATTCTTAAAAAAAAAATCTAGTACTTTTTGTTTTCTTGTTGTGCCTCTTCATTTTGCTAACCATGGTAAACTAAGCATTTACACAACAAGCTTGATTAAAATCGGTATACTTGTAACATAACGCATTAAATCTATCACATTTGTAAATTATCTTGGGTTCTAGCTGTCAAACTAACCTTAAGTGCCACAGTTCTATTAGACTAGTTGGCCAGTGCCACCTTCCGCTCTCCCAACTCCCGAATTGTCTCCGTTGTTCTTAGGTACCATCCAGTTGGTTAAGACTCACAGCGACCCTGTGTGCCACGGGGAGAAACACTGCCTGGTCCAGCACCATCAGAACAATCACTGATCACCAGGTCTGAGCTGGTTGCTGCAGCCACTAGACCGATCCATCTTGTTAAGGATCTTCCTCCAACTTTCTGACCCTCTGCTTTACCAAGCATGACATCTTGTTCTAGGACAGGTCCCTCCTGATAGCAGGTCGAAAATAACTTAGATCTCCCCATGCTCGCATCTATGAAGCATTCTGCCTGTTCTTCCAACACTGATTTGTTCATTCTCCCGGCCGTCGGCTGTATATTAAATATTCTTCAGCAACACCATAACTCACAGACATCAATTCTTCTTTGGACTTCCTCGATCACTGTGGAGCTTCTGCATGCATCTGACGAGATTGGAAAGAACACAGCTTGGGTCAGGCTCACCTTAGTTTTTCAGAGTGACATCTTTGTGTTTGAACACTTTCAAGAGATCTTTGGCAGCAGATTTGCCCAAGGCAATACATTATTTGGTAGCCGCCCCTGCTGATTCCATGTGCATTGATTGTGGAACAAGAATAATTTTATCCTGGACAAGTTCAATCTTTGCACCAGCACATTGGGCCATGTTGTGAGGATATTTGTTTACATTGAGATGTGATCCATAATGAAGGCTCTAGCTAGCCTTTGAACTTCATCAGCAAATGCTTCAAATTCTCTTCACTTTCAGCAGCTAGGCTATTACCTGCGTATCACAGGCTATTATTGAGTCTTCCTCCAACCAAGAGGCCAGGTTTTCCTTCATGAATTGTATGCTAATTTAGCATGGTGAGAGGATACAACCTTGACTCATGTCTTTCTGATTTTCAACCATGCAACACTCCCTCATACTGTTCAAAAGAGTGTTTCTTGAACTATGTACAGATTCCGCAGAAGACAATTGAGTGTTTTGGGATTTACATTATTCACAATGCTGTCCATAATTTATTGCACTACACGTTTCTACTCATTTTAGCACATCCAACCAAATTTTGCTCTTTTTTTTTTTTCTTCAAATTTTGCTCTTACATATTTTTCTCCTCTCCTTTATTTATAAATACTTGCGGTCTTCCATACAAGTTTGTATATGTCATTTAAAAATTTTAATAAAACAACTGAAACTCGGATAAGGAGCAAGCACCCATTGGCAATGGTTAAAGTTTAGGCTAATAACCTAAAGGCTGAAGGTGACTTATCCCGATGCTCCTTGCCATCTGCTCCCACAAAGATTATAGTTTAGAAAGCCCTGCGTCCGTTCTCCTTTGGAAGATGTGGGATGAGAATTTCCAATATGCTACATTCTGTGGCATTATAAGGAACTCTGGTGACACAGGGGTTGAGGGTTTGAATCTACCAACTGCTCCCTGGGAGGAGGATGGAGGATGATGGGGCAGTCAGCTTCCCTAAAGATTACATCCTGGAGCTGTAATGGGAGCTATGAATGGGAATCAACTCAAAGTCAATGTGTTTGGTTACGATTCATTTTACTTTGATGTTATTTATAGGAAGGGGGTTATTTTTAATCAGAAGTAAGGTGTAAAAGCCCAGTAGAAACAAAGTTACTATATTATATGTGGGTATCCAGTGTGGCTTTACTCAAAAAGCAAGGCAAGCACAGGTTTACTTGTGCTTACATATTAATCTGTAGTGAAAAATTTCACATGAGTTTAACACATGAACTCTTCAATACATATTAAATGAGACTGTGCTTACCTTAGTTACTGGGTAATTGACACTTGGTTGGGATGTATGCAAGGGAAATTTTTCAGTCTGAAAATTTGATTTTGTATCTTGAGCCCACTCTATTTATTAAAATTCTGGAATAAGGAAATTTTAAAAACATAATTGGACTTTTAAACAATTTAAAGAACATCTTCCATATGCTTACGAGAAGACAATTGCATTGCAAATTTGCCCCATCTGCAATATCCAAATCTCAAATTATTTCAGCTCAAGAAAAGAACAAATATAAACATTTGTGTATGAAAATAAGTCTTGCTAAATCTTGATGAGGACACTAAAGAGTTCTGAGAAATGAAAGCCAATGACAGCAAAATCATTCAGATGTGTGTACGAACAACCCACAGTTTCCCTTCTGACATCAACCTCTATCTTTACTATAAATAATATGTAGGCAAAAAAATAATATGTAGGAAACAGAACCGGGAAGAATGTATTTGGACAAACTCTCAACGTTCATATGTTAAGGAGTCTTGGAAACTGTGCTCCCATGGAGGGAAACTTTCACTATCATGAGTTGGAGATGTGTCCTGGTCACATCCTTCTAAGTAAAAGTTATTTCCCATGATGCCCGCCCGCCAATAATGTCAGTCTCAAGGGGCTTGCAAGCACATGGTTGCTACATATATACTTGAAGGTCAGTTGCTTAAAGGCTACTGGCCTGAAGGTTGTTTGCCATCAAGAGGAATCAGACCCTGTTGTCTGTCCCACCCTAAGTAGGGTCCACTCTCTTCGGATAAGGATCATAGATTATTCCCCTGGAGAAGAGCTCAGAGACACCCAAGGTTAGGCTGCCATCTTGACTCTAGAATCTGCCCATCTTGTTATGTATGTACCTTCCTGTCACTTGTGTCTCCCCTTCCTATTGCATATACATCCCTAGCTCTTCCCCCTCATGTTATATGTATGCCTCTAATACAACCCCGTCCTGTTACATATGTGCTTACCATGGCTTGCATGCCTGAGATTATACGAACTTGTGAGCGAATACATTACGGCCTCATTCTGGTTCTGGTCGACATGAACGAGGGGAGCCCTTGCATACCTTGTCTCATGTCTCCTTAATTTACCCCTCAATTACACAACACCTCCCCCCTTTAGAACCCATCCAGATGTGGGACAGGATCCCATAATAATAGGATAAAAAAATCATCGTTTACATTCCTACCTCAACCCCCGCCTTATTTCACAGTGCCTCCTTTGCACTGGAAACTCTTGGACACAGTCAGGAGAAAATAATCAACAGTGTCAAATGTCAGGACTGCTTCAAGTTGCAAAAGGAAAATCGATACAAAATGAGATTCACCACCACGGTAGGGACGTGAATGACACAGCTGGGAACCAGATACATTCGTTATCCAGGAGGCCACTCGGCCAAACTCAGCACAGACACCTGCATTTTATTTCTTTCAGGAATATTTGACTGACCAAGCAGTATCCTTGGATATATTATTACCAACCTGAACAAGGATTTTTTAAAATTTGAATAATATTTTTATTGACATCTTATTCCAATAGATCCCTTCCCTTCCCATACAGTTCTGTTTGAACAAGGATTTTTTTATATTCTATTGATGTAGGAGACATAGGACAATCACCTAAATGTAACTGGTCTCCAATATTTTAAAAATAAAATCAATAGCTGATACCTAAAAAAAAAGATGTACCAGATCCATCCATACCTGGCACCAAATACAAAAACTAACCCGATAAAAGATCTAAATGTAAAACACAAAACTATAAATGTCATCAAAGAAAAAACAGGGGCAAATGTAGGGATTCTACACATAAGTACACTTTCAAAATAACTTCACATTCACAAACAATAGAAGACACACTGGATGATGAGTAGCTCTCAGCAATTAAGCATG
>NW_022111341.1:1151548-1152797 GCF_000313985.2 Echinops telfairi | reverse complement strand
AGAATGATGTACAAATGCGCTTTACACAATTGATGTGTGTATGGATTGGGATAACAGTTGTATGAGCCCCTAATAAAATGTTTAAAACAAAACAAACAAAATAAAACAGTGGAAGGCCCTCAGTGAGACGGCTTGACACAGTGGCTGCAGCAATTGGCTCAAGCACAGGAACAATGGTGAGGATGCTGCAGGACCGCGCAGTGTTGCCCTCTGTTGTGCACAAAGTCACTACGGGTCTTCTGTCACCTTACTCTCAATCCTGAAATTGAGGTTTCCCCCGTGCCTTATGAATTCCTCTTCAGGTCTAGTTGGTAAGGCCCCTGGTGAACAGTGAAATAGTGAGGGCCCTCCTCTCTGACTGTTCTCAGACCTTGGCTGTCCTCCATCAGATCTGCTCCTGAACATTCTGATGGGGTGCACAGTAAAGACAGTGAAGCGTTTGAGTCAAGAGAAAAGATGGATTTCGTGCATTCTGTGCCCCAGGGAAAAAATGTAGAAGAATAACTCCAGGTTTGAAAGCTATCACAGAAACACATGTCTTAAGATGACTTATCTGACTCAAGCTTCCACTCTTTGCCTTTTATTTAGGGGCTTATATTCCATAGAATCAGCGTCCCACCCTCCCCACCCCCCACTGGTTCCTGAGCACCTCCTCCCAAAGCAGTTGCTTCAGACCTTTCCAGAATTGAGTGTTTGAGAAAATGCATGTTTTTTTTCTAATTTCCAAGTCGATACATTTACTAAAAATATAGACCAAGGGTTCTTCTGTGCTCAAAGGTCATTGTAATTCCTTGCTGACATGAATAAATCATAACTAACTGTCAGGGACCCATCACAGCAACAACCTGGACAGAAATAAGAAGGTGCACAGAGATGACAGACAAGACAGAAGTATTTCAGACATGTGTGATTAACGCTTATTAGAAAATGAAGTCTGACATTATTTACAATTATACCAACCTTTGTGGATGCTGAATATCAGAGGCACATGGCTGCAATATGACCACAAAAAAAATCTTTCCACGTTTCCTAATTATTTTTATAGTCAGTCAGCCAGTCAGCCAGCAGAGCAAACTTGCTCTTCAAAAGCAGAATTTTTAGGTCCAGTGGATCAGTCTCGTACGTTCTTGGGGGTCTATCATTTGCAGATGGGAGACAGACCGGAACCAGGTTCTCCACAGCACACCTTCTCCTATGATGCCAAATCTTCACATGCTATCAGACTTCTGTAAGAGAAATAGAGTGACTC
>NW_022111341.1:1144022-1145443 GCF_000313985.2 Echinops telfairi | reverse complement strand
GCCATGAGCAGCATTCTGAACATTAGGTTCACTCTTGACTCACTGAATCAGCAATGTGTTCAAGCGCTGTACGTGTTATAGATGCTAAAGCGTAAGAAGTACTGTCTGTACATTTGGGAAGATACTAAGAACCAGGTGTGTTGAGGAGAGAAAATGGCTCCAAGGGCTTGTTTCAAGAATAAAAATATCCAAGACTTGCTGTCCATTGTCAAGTATGGCTATATTTGTCTTAAAATAAAGATTGGAGAGTTTCTTATCTCTTTGAGACACCCAATAGTTTAGATGACTCACACACAAGAGCTCCTGATTTTTCTGTGGATGAACTCACAATAGAAGTGAAGTCAAACACTCCGGTTAGAATATTAGGATTAAAAAAAAAAAAAAGAATATTTGGATTTCAGTCAAGTTGTCTGAGTACATATTATGAATTGAATTTTGCCAAAACAAAATATTGCCATTAGCCCAAAATCAGGTTTCAGGAACGGATGAAATAACAATTGGAATGTTTCAAACATTTGGTATATCACAGTATACTGGTAAAATCATAACAGCAGTACACTGTGATATATCAAGTTAAGGCTAGCACCCTTACTTCCCTTTCTTCCTATTGCCCTCTCATTTATAATATTATTATTTTAACTACTTTCTTCAGATACATTTAAAACCACATTAGAGAGTGTTATATTTTTTGCTTCAACCATCAACCATAATTTAGAAAACTCAGGGGTAGCAAAGCTATTTTATGTACGCATGTTTTTTCTTATCACACTCCTTTCCTTTCTTCCAAGATCTCTTCTCTTATATTTTCTTTATTTGCAGAGAACTTATTCTGACCATCCTTTTATCTTTGCTTTCCTTTGCCTGAAAATGTTTCGGCTTCTCCTTCATTCCCCCCCAAATTTTGCCCCTGAACTGATCACTTTTCTCTTTTAGCACATGATGAACGTGTCTCTTCACTCTGACATCCACGGTTTCTAATGAGATATCCACTGTCATTCAAAGTTATCCTCACGCTCCCACATATATAAGTAAGGTGTCATTTCTCCCATTGTTTTGAACATTTTGTTTTGTTTTGTTTAGCTTTAAGAGTTCATAATTTCTGACTTCATTCCCCATTCATGTAACAAAGGAGCCTCTCTTACAAAAATCCAAATTTCTAGGATAATAGTCTAAAGAGCTTCCACTTTGAGTATTCCAGTATTTAGGAAAGAACTTCTTTAGGGTTGGAAAATTTAAGATTGGGAAATCATGTAAACCTTCCACAGCTACAGAACAAAAAGTTCAACTAATGTTCAAGTAGAACTATACAAACCTCCATTTGCACTCTGAAAGGCATTGCATCTTTTTTTGCTTGCCAAATCCAAAATAGCCCTCAATCTAGACTTCTCATCATTGCCATCTCTAAGTTTCCTTATCCATGT
>NW_022111341.1:1141257-1143046 GCF_000313985.2 Echinops telfairi | reverse complement strand
GTAGATTTGAATCAAGCGCTATATAACTGCAACATCAGATCCCCTCAGAAACCAATTAAAACAAACAAAATGAAACACTGGCATCTAGTCTGTTTTGCCTCAGGTTTCGGAGACCATTCGATTAGCAACCCAACGCTTCACCTACAGGGCTCACAGGGCTCCTTCTGGTGCCCACAGTCCCAGAACAAAGAAGCTGGTGTTTGCTGCAGAACAAACTCTTTTAACACGCTGTCCTGAGAGAGGGCCTTCTGGCTACCTGTGAACTTGAAGCACAGGCTTCTCCTCCACCATCCAGAATCCTTTGCATCAACAACGATCTAGGTCCCAGCTGTCTTCCACCAAGTGCTTTCCCATATCCACATTCTCAGACCAAATGCGCTGTCATTTTCTATAGCACAAATCCTTTCCACCCAGTCTCTTCAGAGAGGGGGCTTCCTTGTGCTTGTGCACCAAATAGATGGAGAGCTGGAGATGGCTTAACTGCCACCATCCAGAATCTTTTATCTCTGCAAAGATTCAGGTTCAAGCCCTCTTCTACCTTCTCCTTCATCCCGTTTCTCCTTTGTGAAGCAGCCGTCTTCCTCCCCAACACCGGCGCCCTCCTTTTCTTCATCACTCTGCCCTCTCCTACCCACGACTCCCCGCCCACTTCCTTCGTGTCCCATACTGCTTCCCGTGTGAAGGTTACCTGTGTTCCCATTCAGATCAGCAGGCCAGTGATTATCATACCGACTCGATGGTAAGAATCACTTGGGGTTAATTTTAAGTTATATAGATTCATGTCCTTCCTTGATTTCAGTCCATCAGGAACTGGACCTAGGAAGATGACCTAGGAATCCATATTTCCCCCTAACGTTCTCAGGCTATTCCCAAGCTTTGGAGCCACCAAAATCCAATGTAGGGCATCTGTGACCTCTATGTCTTTGTGTTTTAGGATCATCCATGTTCGTCATATTGGCTTATAATGTCTTTCTGCCTCTCAATTCCAAGCTCTGACACCTACCTTCCCTGCACCAGTGGAACCTCAGTCAGATCTGGCTGAGCTGTGAGAGGAGAGGTTATCTGTGCTGGGAAGAAAGGAGTTGAGCCCGTTTCAGCGTGCTGCCAGCCTCCAGTTTCCAGCATGTCGGGTCCGAGCCCCCAGTGGCACTAACTTGGGCTCCTCTGGACGTCGCCCTACAACCAAAGCTATGACCGCCCGGCGGGGGCGCAGGGATCCAAGCCAACTGCGCGCCAGGGAGGGCTGGTCTCACGACCTACCGACCTACCGACCTACCGACCTACCGACCTACCGACCTACCGCAGTCAGCCTGGCAGGGTGTGGGCGCTTCTGCACACAAGATTCACCTGGGCTCAAAAGTGGCCCTGTTCCGTATTGGTTATGAGTCTTCTGTTCATCGCTTCTGTATTGATGTTGCACATTTGAGGCAAATACACTCGTTCATAGATTTGGCTACAAAACTACATCCATCTGTCTTTCTTCCGAAGGAGGAGGAAACAACTCAACACATCTTGGACCAGTAGCATAGTGGCGCATTTTTTTGGTTGTTGTTCAAAAGAAAGAATTTTTTTGTAAGCTTACTGTTTTACAGGAACTTAATGAGAATTGATTTTTGAGGAATTAAAAAAAATTTCTTTAGCTACTAAACTTTTTAATCATTAAAAAAAAGAAAACAGAGAGTTGACATGTGTTTTTCCATCTTTCAGGAAGGTACAGACCTCCCACAGGGAAGTAAGAACTAGAATAAAATGTTTAAGAGCGAACATAAAATGATTTAGAGTTACTTTT
>NW_022111341.1:1131014-1139253 GCF_000313985.2 Echinops telfairi | reverse complement strand
AAAAAAAAAAAAAAAAAGAAGGGAAGAGAAAGAAGCAAGGTTTGTTTCCTCAGAATTTCCATTCCAAGCCAGAAGTTGACCATCATATTAATGTTTCCAATAATCCTCTGTTTCCCTTTCGAGTATCACTGAAAAGCAATGGTACACAAAAATAAGGACTGAAAGAAAAGAGAAATAATAAGATAATAATTTCACTGGGAATTCTCTGAAAAGTGCGAGATGAGGCTTTCTGTTTAAGGATAGATTTACAGCCTCTGAAACCTTATGTAGGATCTCGATGAGGCGGACTAGATGGATGGTGGGTGGCAGAGGGGTGGGGTTAGTTCTCCAAGCAGAGTTTGGGACGTTTGAAAACCAGGACCCTTATAATGTTTTGAAGGAACAAATAGAAAAGGGACTCAAATAAAGCAAACTTAATCATCTAAGAACAGCAACAACTAACTTCCATGGAGTCAATTCTGGCTCCTAACTTCATAGGATTTAGTAGAACTGCGCCGGCGGGTTCCTGAAATTCTAAATCTTTATGGGAACAGGAGGCCTCATTTTTCTCGCGTGGAGTGCCTGGTGTTTTCGAACTGCTGACTTCAAAGTTAGCTGAGAGCAAGATGGCGAGCCGAAATAGCTCAGTTGGGAGAGCGTTAGACTGAAGATCTAAAGGTCCCTGGTTCGATCCCGGGTTTCGGCAATAGTGGCTACAGTTTTACATATGTACTTTTATACTATGAAATACGGAGTGCGGTACAAAGTTTTGTATATAAAAGAACTGAACTACTTTAACAAACACAACCTAGTTTATTGAAAGTGGAGACTAAAAGAGCAAGTTGCCTGAACATCAGACTACAGCTTTCAGTATAGATTACATAGGGGAAAAAAGTATTTTAAGATTACATAAAGAAATCACAAATCAGGAAGTGGGGAGGGAAGGGGAAAATGATGAGCATATATTAAGGGCTCAAGTAGAAGGCAAATGTATTGAGAATGATGATGGCAACAAATGTACAAATGTGCTTGACGCAATGGATGGATGGATGGATTGTGATAAGAATTGTACAAGCCTCCAATAAAATGATTAAAAAAAAAAAATCCTAACACCTGGACCAAAGAGAAAAAAATTGTCAAGGTTTTCATCTTTTAACTTGGATCTATAATCAATGGCCTGGAAGCAGCAGTTAAGTAATAAAATAAAATCTAAGGACATCATGCATCGGGTGAAAGAACTCTGTGATGTGCTAGAGTGCAAAGGTGTTATTTTGAGAACATTTGACCCGAGGGGTGGTGTTTCCGATCACTTTATAGCATCTGAAAGCTAAACAAGGAATAAAGAAGACGGAAGAAGGACTGATGCATTTGAGTTATGGTGTTGTTGGTAAAGAGTATTGAAGACTGGATGGCACATTTCCCAAGACATCCAGTGAATTTTGCGTTGCATATTAACAACATGTGAACAGAATGATGTTAGAAAAGAAGGGAAGTCCCATTCCTAGGAGCTATGGTAGTACAGTGGTTAACTGTTCACCTGAAAGCAGAGACGCAATGGGTTGGTTATTTTTGGTTCAAACCCACCAGCTCCCTGAGCGACAGATGTGAGAGTCTGTTTCTGTGGAGATTATATGTTTGGGGACAGTTCGACTCCGCCTATCATGTCCCTATGAGTCAGAATCAAGTCACTAGTAATAGTTTGGTTTTTACACTTTTAGTAATTTTGAGAAATCTTTAAAAAAATGTATACATATTATAACATTATATATTATGAATTATAACACAATATTAAATATTATTAGAATCATACGTATCATATGTACTATCCTCTTCTTTAGTTGCATATTTATAAGGTCACTATGAGTGGGGATTGACTCCGTGCCAGTGGGCTGGGTTGGGTTAGGGTCACTGCGAATGGGTTAGAATTGACTGGATGCTAATGTGTTTGGTTTGGAGGTTTTCTATGAATATTTTGGACATTTTATTTAAAATCTAAAAAATAAGGCATGGAAATTCAGTGAAGAAACCTAGGAACAGCTGGTGTAAGAATTCTGTTACATGCTGTTTCATTCCTGGTTTGGGCATTATGTATGTATTTTGGGGGAGGGGGTAAAGTATTTGTTTTTAAGCATAAGAAATATTAAAAATTCTGTAATAAAATAGTGGTTACTATTTGAGGAAGGCCACTGGGTGGAAAAAATGGTTTGTGCTAGTAACCTAACATTAACTGAAAGGTTGGCAGTTCAAACTTATGCAACAACGTCATGAAAGAAAAGGCCTGTCAGTCTGTTTCCTTATTAATTGTTGAGCCAAGTTAGATACATCCATTGATTTCTCTATAGGAGCAAAGAAGGGTGAAGGAAATTATAAACTCATGGAACAAAATTAAACCAAAGTACTAACGCACCACAAAAACCTGAGAATGGAAGAACTAGATTACCCCTGGCTACTACAGCAGACAGCTCTGAAAAAGATTACAGTGGAGGCCCTGGATAGAATGGGAGTAAAGTGCTGACTAAAACTGAAATAAAAGCAAAATAGAGGGAAAAGACCAGGCTTGCTGGTTGGCAGAGACGATGGGAGCCAGTCCACAACTGGATAGGTCCTAAGGAGTAGTTGTGTAATTGAAAGGGAGAATTAAACAGACACTAGACAAGGCATGCAAGGGCTCACCGCGTCCATGGAGTCAGGACCTAGAGAGCGAGAGAAAGCAAATGTATTTGATCTTTAGACAGTCTCAGGACATGCAGCCCTCATCAGTTTCATACATCACCAGGTGGGCAGTATCTTAGCCCTTCAGGTCCCTGAGCTCATTGGGGGACCTGATACTAGCATTGGGGGCAGTCAGAGGGGAATTGACTGCCCCTTGAGCAGGGAGAACGAAAGAAACACATCTGCTGCTATAGATAAAGGGCTCAGACCATACAGTGATCAGCCAGGGAATTGTAAGAGGAAACGTTAAGGCAGCACTGTTACTGGAGGGTATTATGGGATGGTTTTCAGACAGGAGAGTGTGACTGGGACTCATCTTTAACTCACACCTGTGAAGCCCTCCCTGAACCAGAATCCTGGCCTTCCAGGCTTCTTAATCATGAGCATAGAGAATTTGTCTTCCCGGTCTCCCGTTTCCCACATAGACTAGTGAAATCCCCATGCTTATGTTCCTTAAAAACTAACTATTTTAAGTCTGGAACTGAACTCCCCCCAGTGGCTCAACTTTGAGCCAAACAATAGGCAGACAGGAGTTTAAGGTGAACACCAACACTAGGGAGGTAAGCATTTCTTAGAACGACCAACAGTGGAGAGAAAAGGACAGCACTTGCCTGGGGAGGAAGCTCAGGAGGCACGAAGGGATAGAAGGCAAAGAGGAATGGGAACAGGAAATACACGGAGGAAGTGGGAAGAGTGCAGTTCCAATGTGAGGATGGCAATCCACGTCACAAAACAAAATCTGTATGAATTGTTGAATGGAAAACCGATTTGCTCTGTAAACTGTAATGCAAATCACAATGGAAAAAACATTTAAATATACAGTATTTTGTTGGGTGCTTTGAGGAGATTTTGACTTATGGTGCTTCCATGCGTAGACTCATATGTCGACCATGAGGAAAACAGATGGCCAGGCATTTTCTCCCTGCTGGAGGCCTCAATCTTTATCTATTTATTTTTATTGTGAATTAGGTTTTGTTTACAGAACAGAGCATCTATTTTAAAAAATATATTATTCAACAACTTCTCAAGCCTCCCAATGTCTTGCCCTGTTTTCCCAAAATATTTTTGCCTATCTTCCTCTTACACCCAAGTTAGTACTTGTCTACCTTTTAACCTATGACATCTCTTTCCTTCCCTGGCTCTGGTAACCATTAAAGTCTGTTTTAGTGTGAAAATCTTTTATAATAATAATACTTTTTTTAATAATAATTTTTTAAGGACAGGCCTCTCAGACAATATCTGTCCTTTCGTAATTGAATTATTTCACTCACTATGTCCTCCAATTCGATCCATGTCATTAGGTGTTCCACAGATTCATTTTTTAAATTATTATTATTATTATTTACAGATTCATTGTTTTAATCTTATGTGTATGCACCAAAGTTTACCTGTCCATTCATTCACTGGTGACATGCCATTGTTTCCATCTCCTTGATGTTGTGTATCGTGCTGTGATGAACACAAGTGTGCATCTTTAGGGTACATATCAAGCAGTGAAAGTGCCACACCACGGCATTCGTATTTCTCATTGTTTGAGAGACTGCCATACATTCCCCACAGTGGTTCTGTGGGGTGCGTGCTCACCAGCAGTGTATGGGGGTTACAGTCTCGCCGCACCCTCTCCAGCATTTGTTATTTTCTGATTTGGTTTGGTTTTTTACTTTGTTTTCAATGTTGGGGTAAGATAGACTCATCATTGGTTTGATTTACATCTCATGGATGGCTGGTGATCTCAAACTCCTCCTTATGTTCTTCGGCTGCCTGAATGTCTTCTTTGATGAGCTGTCTGTTCATGTCCCCTGCCTGTTTTTAAATTGTATTATTCATCTCTGTTGTTGCTATTCAGATACTGAAGTTTTCTATAGATTTCAGAAGTTAGTCCCTTGTCCAATACGATATTGCCAACATTTCACCCAGTCTGTGGATTCTCTTTTTACTCGATTGATGACGTTTTTGATTCACCTAAGTGTCTTATTTTTAGGAGACCCCAGGCATCTATTTTATCTTTTGTGTGTGCATTTTGTTATGTTTGATAGTGCATTTATGCAATTAATTAGGGGTCATACCAGCTATCGGATAGCATAAGGTTAGGGGTCCTAAAGGCTTGTTTCTGAATAAGCAGCCATCTAAGTTAGATGTCAACCATGGAAGAAGCTCACCAACAACTGGGACCCAAGGATTGTAAATGATATAATCCAACCTGAAGGAGGGAATAGTATCAGAGCTTAAATTGTGAGATTCTGGTTTGCAGAAGCCCAAGATACATTTGCAAGATCTACTCAGGAAATAAACCCCCGGTGATGTCCCTCTATCCACAATAGAGGGACAGAGAGTATTGGAGGGACAGCTATAGGAGATCAAAATGATACACCTGACTTGAATGGTTAAAACTCTGTCACTTGATAAATTTGGGGCTAGATCTGGTCTCCATTCCCCCCCACATAATGGGGTCTATCTCTGATGTATCTTGTCATTGTGGGTAATCTTCTTGAATCTTTGTGTTAGTCTGGGTATTTTAGAGAAACAAATCCACAGAAACTCATGTATAAGAGAGAGCTAATATAAAGGGTAAATGCACATAAAAAACCCCAAAACATCCCAACCCAGTACTGCCCAAGCCTACAAGTCCAACATTAACCCATTAACTCATATGTCCAACACCAACCATAAAGTCCTCCTCCATCTCACAAAACAGATGCAATGATGCCAACTGCAGGAGGAAAGCCGAGTCAGTGAATGTGTAAGCATCTCAGTGCTGGCAGGGGTCTCCACAACAGTGCTTCAGCACGCAGGGCTGCATCCCGGTAGGTAAGTCTATGCGACTTCTCCTTGGGGATGTCTTGCAGGAAGTGAACCTTGCTAGCTGAAGCAGGGAACTGGCTAAGGCAGATGCACCCTGGTCTGACCATCACAAAGCAAGCGACTGAGAACTTGAAGGCGAGGCTCACTGAGCCACTTATCCCTCCGCCCTTCAATTAACCCCACATGTGTTGATCGGCCAGGTTGGCATAATAAGCTTTAACTAACTCAATCTTTAGTATGTGTTTGTCTGTTTTCCCGTATCTGAAACCCAGGATTGATGAACCTATAGGGACAGCAATCAGAATAAGGAATCCTGGGCTGTAAGGTAGGGGAGCAGAGGGGAGGAGAGGGAAGGAGAGGGGAGGAGGGGAGCTGATATCAAGGAGTTCAAGAAGGAAGAAAAGGTTTTGATACTGAATTTGGTAGTAATTGTAAAGTACGGCTTGAATGATATGATGTCTGGGTTAGCTCCTAATAAAATGGTTTGGGGAAAAAAACAATAATATTTAGGACCCCTAAATCCCTAGATTTTCGCTGATCCCCTTCACAGCGGAACTGTGCATCTTGAGGCTAGCAGTGGAGCGCAACCTTGATCCCGGGTTACCTGTAAAGATTAACCCCAATCCTAGCCCACTGCTGTGGACCCATTCCAAGTTGTAGAAAACCCTTGCACATTTTCCTTCTGCAGAGGGTCTGATTTTCGGTTAGCAGCCCCGAGCACTGAACCACTGTTCCACCGGGACCCTTCCATTAACATTACAGCCATGGAAATCCCAGGGAGCAGTCCTACTGTAACATATAAGGTCTCTATGATCCCGAACCACTGAGGAAAGCCCCTGGAATTCCCTACCTCTCCTCATCCTAGTTCTGTGTTTTCTTTCCCCACAGTGAAAGGCCGGGTTTCCGACAACGTCGTGCCTGCAGTCATTTGCTCAGGCCTGAGTTTTACATGCAATCATACCAGAGTAATACGTTGTATCCTTGTTGTTAGGAGCCATGAAGTTGGTTCAGACTCATAGCGACCCTGTCTGGGTACAACAGAGTGAAACATTACCTGGACAGCCGTGTGCCATCCTCACACTTGTTTTTCTGTTTGAGCCCCTTGTAGCCACAGGGTGTGACTCCGTCTTGTTGAGGGCCTGGTCTCGTCTGACAACTTGTGGACAGGACATGAGACAAGTCTCTCCATCTTTACTTCTTTTTCTTTTTTTTTTTTTCAATTTCAGTGCTTTATTCACTATAGTGTTGTCTGTTTCTAGGCAGTTACAAGGATCACCAGTGCTCAATTAATGTATTGTCAAGGTGAACACACACCAGGGACAGAGATCAAGCTCAACATACAGCCAGCCCCCCACCAGAGCTACAATTCACATCACTGATCACAGAGGGACAGCAGGTGATCAGGAGCTGACGGAGGACAGGACAAATGTAGGAAGGGGGGGTCTTCCCCTCAGAGCTTGGAGCCTTCTCTGTAGCCCATGCCAGCAAGTCTGGGGAGAAAAGCCTGACACTTTTTAATATTTAAACTTTTGGGGCACTTCTCAGTGGAAGTCTTCCCTCCCAAAGTGGCCATAGGCTGCAGTCCTCTGATAAATTGGCTTCTTCAGATCCAGATCCCTGACAATGGCTTCAGGGCGGAGGTCAAAATTCTTCTTCACACTATCTACTAGGTCTTGCTCTCTCTTCTCAGAGGTGCCGTAATGGAAAATGGAAATTGATAATGGGTGAGAAACTCCAACAGCGTCATTGACCTGCACAAGCACCCTTCTGCACAGATCTCTTTCAGTGAGGGATTTTGCCACCCAACGGGCAGCATAAGCAGCTGAGTGGTCCACCTTGGTACAATCCTTTCCTGAAAAGGCACCTCCTCCGTGAGCTCCCCAGCCTCCATAAGTGTCCAAAATTATCTTCTGGCCACTCAAACCAGTACTAGCCTGAGAGCCCCCAATTACAAATCTGCCACTAGGCTGTAGGTGGTAGATTATATCCTCATCAAGATACATTGCAGGAACAACGACTTTAATGACTTTCTCCTTCAGGACCTCCCTCATCTCATCCAGAGAAACATCTTCATCACGCTGAACAGATGTAACAATAGCGTGGATTCTGATGGGCAGCACAGCACCTCAATCCCTCATGTACTGCACAGTCACTTGAGTTTTAGAATCTGGGCATGACCAAGGGAAGGTGCCATTGCGACGTAGGTCAGCAAGTTTGGCATTGAGCTTGTGGGCTAAGGCAAGGGTTAAAGGCATACATTCCTCAGTTTCATCAGTGGCATAACCAAACACCATGCCCTGGTAGTCTCCTGCACCAACCTCCTTCTCATTCAGGTCAAGGTGATCCCCTTGAGCAATATCTGGTGACTGTTGTTCCAAAGCCACCTGAACAGCACAAGTCTTGTAGTCAAATCCTTTGGAAGAATCATCATAGCCAATGTGCTTGATGGTATCATGAACTACTTTCTGGTAGTCAACGGCAGCTCTGGATGTAATTTTCCCAGCAAGAATAACAAGTCCAGTGTTAATAATAACAGTTTCACAAGCCACTTTGGCATCAGGGTCCTGCTGAAGGTGGGCATCAAGAACAGCATCACTGATCTGGTCACAAATCTTATCTGGGTGTCCTTCCCCCACGGACTCCGAGGTGAACAGGAAGGTGCCCTCCTTGTAGGATCTGGAGACCTGCGCGCTCACGGTGGTGAGTGAACGAGTGAACGTGGAGCTAAAGAAGAAAGGCTGCAGTG
>NW_022111341.1:1128433-1130315 GCF_000313985.2 Echinops telfairi | reverse complement strand
TTGCTTCTGCGGTTTGACATTGAGACTAAGATAAAGAACAAAGATGTATGCAAGTTCTGGGAAAACAGAATGTTCAAGTTTTATCAAAGACTCCTTGACTTGGCAGAATATAGAGTTTCTGGTATATTGTGATAATAGACTAATTGCAACCTCGGCTTGTTTCTGCATGTATAAAAGGAAGATGTAGCATAAACTCGGGGCTTCAGTATTCACTGTTGCCCTCCCAATACTTTCTGTCTCTCTTTTTTTCCTTAATCCTCACTCCCCCTTTCAGGACTGTTTGACTCATCGGCAGGCTCCGACACTGTCAGAGAGAGCACCATACAGAGAGTTTTGAAGCATAAAACCATATTCTCTGGATGACTCAGTTGTCAAAGAAAAACACATTAATATCCTAAAATCTTTAATTTTATAGGGGGTATAGCTCAGTGGTAGAGCGCGTGCTTAGCATGCATGAGGCCCTGGGTTCGATCCCCAGTACCTCCATTTCACTTTTGTCACAAAGCACACCTGAAATACCATTTACTGGTGGCATTTCTTATGAAACATGTCTACAGTCTACCTCTTACTCATTCTTTAAATTTTTTCCCTGGAGATTAGTAAAATCCTGGTTGAAGCAATGTGTTTGTGATGACTCAGCTCTTGTAGAAGGAAGCTGAGAGGAGACAAAAAGGGTGTTTTCTTCGTGGTTAAGGGAGGTTGGGTTATAGAGGAAGTGAGATGAGAAGCCGAGATACCCAGCAGAGCTGTGGGGTCTGTTCTGACTCACAGCGAAATCCTGCCCTGCCCTGCGCCATCCTCATGATCACTGGTAGGTGTTGCTGCACCGTTCCAGCTATTGTGTCAATCTGTCTGCTCAAGAGTCCTCCTGCTTTCTTCATTTTTGTGAACATCTGCCAAGCAGGAAGCCCCCTTTCAGGGATTAGTTCTTGACAACATGTCCAAGCAGAATGAAATCTTTTACTCCAAAATACAAACCCACTTCCATCGAGTCCATTCGGATCTTTAAAAAGTCAAATAAACGAAAAACAAAGTCGCTGTCGATCCAGAACAACGCCGTAGGGTGGTCTCTGTGGGTTTCCAAGCCTGTTAAATTTCACTGGAGCAGAAAACTTCAACTTCACCCCCAGGAGCTGCTGCAGGTTTGAAGCTCGGAACTTGCGGTAAACAGCCCATGCGAAACCCATTACACCAGCCAGCAGAACTCCTGATAACTAAACGAACACTTAATGTTTAGTGGAAAAGACTGGAAATATGAAGTCACTGTATTTTATTTCATAGCGATTTCTCAAACTCCAAACTCACTGCCATCGAGTCGATGCTGACTCATCTTGGTCACAGAGGACAGGTATAGAACTGCCCTGGAGTTTGGGAGACTACTCCTTACAGGAGTAGAAAGGTCAGTCTTTCTACAGTAAGAGATGGCCAGGGGAGCTGAAGTGGCTCCCTCCAGAGGGTGGTTACCTAGAGCTGTGGAGATCCCTGGTTCCATCTCGGGTTTCAGCAGTTGGGTAACTTGTTTCTGGAACCCATGAATTTATTGTTGAATGATTGATTATTAAAATTCTCCTCGCAAATAGGAATTTCTTCCCTTGAATCCAAAGGGTCAGATCTGTCCCTAACTCAAAGCCAGAAGAGGCTGGCGCCTTTAGAGAACTGATTCAATAGAGATGACTTGTGGTTAAGTTTAATATCTCAGTGGATAGAAGAATAACAAATACATTCCCCCCTCTTCTTTTTTTATTTTAATCATTTTATTAGGGGCTCATACAACCCTTATCACAATCAATACATACATCAATTGTGTCAAGCACATTTGTACATTCATTGTCCTCATCATTCTCAAAACATTTACTTTCCAAGTAAGCCCCTGACATCAGCT
>NW_022111341.1:1126281-1127614 GCF_000313985.2 Echinops telfairi | reverse complement strand
GCTAATATTATCTTCTACCAGCTTGTAACAGCAGTGGAAAGTATTCCTCCAGACAGAGAAGGGGAAAGAAGGGAAAGTTCAATGTGAGGGATGCTAATGACATTTCGCTTTCTTTCTACCTTCCTATTTTCTCAAGTATGTGGTTTCTTAAGTGACTCTGAAGGGATAGGAAGAAGCATGGGGTGGGGCAGGGGATGAAGGAAGGGTTCTTGGCATGGGGAGTCATCTGAATTGATTTGAAAAGCGACTCTTGGCTGTCTTGGGGGGAGCTGAGTCTTGAAAGAGGGAGATAATCGGAATACCATCTCCTTATACAGACCTTTTCTCCCATCTCTTCATTTGCTCTCTGCACAGCCCCACCTTCTTCCTTCCTGCGCAGACAAAAACCTCCCTCTGTGGGCCATTGCGAATCATCTGCCGCATTTCTAGCCCCCTTCCTTCCATAAGGACTATACTTCATGTAGTTCCCTTTCAGCCCTTAGGCCTTTGTATCCCCTCACCCTTCGATGGCTCCTCAACTCTGGGTGCCGACTCTCCGACGGGAACAATGGCCAGCTGTTTGCCTCCCCTTCCTGCCTCATCAACTGCTCCTCACAGAGAACTAACTGCCTCTCAACCCCACGAGACCATTGCCACCAATTTCCTAACTTTCAAATGTCTTGGCTATTTTTGGGGTGGGGTGGGACCGGGGGTCATTTGAACATATAGGAAAAATGTAGATTTACAAACAGCTATAAAAAAGTAACGCGGAGAGATGCCATGTCTTTTACCTAGCACTAGTTAAAAAACAACAACAACAAAATATGGAGTTTGTTTGTTTTTTACTTCCAAGGGCTCTGATTGTGGGTCTCAGTAAAATGAAGCACTTGCCAACGTCAGTATTTTCTCTCCGTTTATTACGATGGCCCTAAGGGACCTGCAGGTCTTCCAGAATGCATCGTCCCATTTTCTCTTCGCTCGCAAATCATTTCTAAAGCCACATTCACCTACTTGTTTGCGATTGGCTGCTGACCTAAACACGGGCAGTTTTAACCCACCCAGGGAGGCTGCTGAAGAAAGGCCAGGCGATCTGTTTCCTTAAAGATCTCAGCCAAGAAATCCCTAGAGAGCGTTTCTACTCTGACACGTGGAGTCGTCCGCAAGCACGTAGCTGATCTGTGAGGGACTCACCTGTAGAGGCATCGCCTCCGCCCTGCGCGGGACCTCAGGCTGAGAAGGTAGAGTTTCCTTGGGAGAGAGCTGAGTTTCAACCGTTTTGGTTCAAACAAGTACTGGCACGAACTATAGGGGATTGATTGTCCCTTCGATCTTTGATTTGAAAGCCCCCTCCCCG
>NW_022111341.1:1122933-1124860 GCF_000313985.2 Echinops telfairi | reverse complement strand
CGCGCCCAAAAAAAAAGCAAGTCAGTGAAAAGCCCATAATGGGGTCACCGACAGTCAGCGTTATCTTAAAAGCAACAGGTTTTATTTTTAACTAAAAATGGTAAAAACACAAATATAGAGAAAGGCTTCACTAAAGAGTAATATTGTGAAATAACACATTATAAAAATAAATAATATTTCCGCAAATGTGTATATTCTCTTGGGTTTCTGGTGTTAAATCAATCTTACAACGTCCTAAGCAGCAACACAGGTCCACTGTTTAACTAGCAAGTGGCCACACTCCACTCACGCAACCCCTGGAATTCTACTTTATGTAATTTGGGGGTGTGGGTGGTGGAGATTTCTTCCTCTTTTCTCCTTTCTGTTTAAGTTAAGGCTGAGTTGACAAAGAGTAAAATATGTAAAACTTAATCATTTCATTATACTGGAGTCTTTCAAATTCTTCTCCCTCATTACTTATAACAATGCTGTCACATATTTCAGTTATTCTTAATTATAACCAGCCAATATATCATTGCTATCATTTAAAAAAAATTGTGGTTATGTCAGTTGAAAATAAAAAAAGGAAAGTGTTAACACTTCATGAAAGCCCTCAGGAATATGTAAATAAAGGAGAACGTGATAAAATACATACATATATATACACAACTTTGTTGGAAATGAAAATATCAGTGAAAATTGTAGCAAGGGTGTTTATAACATAGACATAAATATAATTTTTCAAAACCTCTTTTGGAAAAAACAAAACAAAACCTCTTTTGGATGGATGTACCATGACAACTGGAACTCAGGGGTTTTTTTTGAACTCAGTTTTAAGGTCTACACTCTAGCTCTGCTTTTCCCCCCTCTGACTCCCTAACACTACTTTAAGATTTAGTGCTGTTAAATGTTTTCCATTTGACGTCTGCACACATCAAGTTAAAATGCAGTCCGCTGGGATTCCTGGGATACATTCCATGCATGTATTAGGAGCTTCCACAAGACTTGAGGAAGGTGAGGAAAGAAGAGAAGAATCAAATTCTAACAGAATCACTTCAATTACCTAAAACAAAAGCTTGCACCGTTAGTTCAGCTCTCCATTATTATTTAAGAGACATAACGGCAGATAAATGGAATGGGATTCGGTAGGAAAAGACCCCTCGGGTAGCTTTTTAAAGAGTAAGTCACCAACCGCCCTATTGAGGTTACTTACTGGACTATGTCAGATACAGTGATGTCTAAATAATTTCAGGGCAAAGAGACTGAGTGGATATGTTTTCCCTTTCTTTGATTCTCATTCCCTGGACTCCTAAGAGGTGTACGGTACCCCCATTCACTCGCACCTTCCATTCAGCCCAGCCCGAATTCTCAAGACATCGAGTTTCCTCTTGCTCTTCATAACCTTTCTTGTTGGCGTGGAGCTCTAAGACTGTCTCAGAAAGACTTTCGGGAAACTGGTGAAAGCCATGAGATGAAAGGCTGCACAAAGGACCGGTTGTCCATATTTGGATCCACTTTTTCCCCGGGAGAGCCAGTTGTCACTGGGTCAGTTTTAACTTATGCTGACCCTGTGCGTGTCAGCGTAGAACTGCTCCCCACGGTTTTCTGTGACTGCTCTTTTGGATGTAGATCAGCGAGCCTTTCTTTGGGTATGCATCTCGGTGCCCAGGACTCCCAGGCTTTCCGTCAGCAGTGTTCTAGGGGAGAAAAAAGAAACTCATGGTGTAGGCGCTGCCACAAATGGGCAAAGGACAGTGATCGGGATACATGCACTCTTTTAAAAAAACTTTCATTATATTTTATTAACTAGCTCCTTTCATTTCATCACAGCCTCTTTAAGAAACACACTGCACAGATCATTAGTTGCCCTTTTTTATTAAAAGATAATTTTACTGGGGGCTCTTACAGCGCTTATAACAGTCCGTACATCAATTGTATCGAACATATT
>NW_022111341.1:1116701-1118511 GCF_000313985.2 Echinops telfairi | reverse complement strand
TGACCACGAAGGGATTCGAACCCTCAATCTTCTGATCCGAAGTCAGACGCCTTATCCGTTAGGCCACGTGGTCCTTCTCTGTACTGCCACTACAAATTCTTTTGTTGTCAATCTTGGTTTCTGGGACAGTCTTTAGAAGAAATCAATGGTCTTTTCCAATACCCTGAGCAGTCTTTTCCTCTCAGAGAGGGAATTTTTTTTTCTGTTCATAGGAAAATGTCCTCATTTGTTCTCGGCTTTTCTGTACAGTATTTTTCTAAGTTTAGATAAAAAATCTGATAAACGATCTTAGAACGTATTCTAGACAGTATGTCAACACTGATTCATCAAGATAATTATCTTTTGTTTTAGTTCTTGTTGTTTTTAATGAGAATGTATATTGTGATATATTTACAGAATGGAATATTATACAAAAAATATGGACTAGGGCTTCATGTGTAATATGTATAAATAGTTCACACACTGTTAAGAAAGATGTAGAAGTTAATCCACATTATAATACAATTTACGCACAGACCTTGTGCAATGATATTATATACTATTAATGGATACACGATGAGTAGTGAGCTTACTTGATTTTCAAGTATGTTTTTAAACACTAAATCATGGTAATAGTTATTTCTAGCAAAGTTGGTAAGTAGACAGACAGAGGGATCGAATAAAGAAAAAAGCAGACAAATAAAGCAACATGTTTTGATGTGACAAACATGTTTGAGCAGTGGTTCTCGACCTTCCTAATACCGAGACCCTTTAATACGGTTCATCATGTTGTGGTGACCCCCCAACCATAAGATATTTTCGTTGCTACTTCATAACCGTAATTTTGTTACTGTTATGAATTGTAATGTAAATAGCTGATATGCAGAGTGTATTTTCATTGTTACAAATTGAACATGATTAAAGCATAGTGATTCATCACACAAACAATATGTAATTATATATTGTGAAATATTTATTTCAGTTCCTCATGTTGAGTATTGTATATTTTCCCCCGTCCCCCCAAACCACTTTATTGGTAGCTAATAGAGATTATCATATCATTACATGGTTCAATCACATCAAACAGCATTGTACAATTGCTACCACAATTAGTTTCAAAACATTCTCTTTCTTCATGAATTCCTTTAAATCAGGTCCCCATGCCCTCCCCCGCCCCTAGCTTTTGCATTTGGAGGTGCGCGGTATGTAACGAACAAAGACGCTGAGGAAGGAGAAGAGGAATAGGAGAGGAGGGAAGGAACAAGGAAATGAAGAGCGTCCTATCATTGTGGAACGTTCTCGTTGGTCTTCAAGTGCTCTCCGTCAGCTGTCTCCGTCTATCTACCAAGGCTTCAAGAAAGATAGTATAAAATAATGCAAAAGCTTGCGAAGAACAGTGCTGCTTTCAGAAAAATAGATGCAGGTGGAAAAGTAACAGGGAAAAAAAATCACATTTGGCAACTATGAAGCCCGCTGCGTCTATCAATGAGGTCTGACATCCCACAATGCTCTTTCTGGACTACTCAACAATGGTTTTAAGCTTTAAAGCAGCGCTTCTCAACCTGTGGGTCGCGACCCCTGGGGGGGGGCCTATGAAAGGGTCGCCTAAGACCATCGGAAAACATCTTTCTGATCGTCTTAGGAACCGACACACTGCTCCTCTATCCGTCTCCAGGTGGGTGCGCCCACATGCAGATGCGCCCGGCGGGAAGACTGTTACCCATGCTGCACCATGCTTCCAGACAACATTTCATTTCTTTATCATTAGAAATATTTCACAATATATAATATTTCACATATTGTTTTGTGATTAATCACTATACTTTAATTA
>NW_022111341.1:1112879-1115419 GCF_000313985.2 Echinops telfairi | reverse complement strand
CACGCACGGAGCGGCGACTTGCGCAGAGGACAGAAAGATGTAGAAAGAAAGATCAGGTCAGGATTTAGGGAGGGTGGGCCTGTGGGGGAACTAGAAAGGATGCGATCTCTTTTCCCTGAGTAGGGAAAGCGGTTTAGGTAACTGGACACTTATGGAACCTCTTTTACTTTTCAAGTGTCCATTTTACAGGAATTGAAAGAAAAGTATTGTCAGTCCACGACAAAAAAGGTGGGGGTGAGGGAATCAATATGTTCTCAGAGAAGAATGCTAGGAGAATTCGCCATCATCAGAACTACCCTCAAATAAGGCAAATGGATGATTACAATCAGCTTTCCTTCTCCTCCTGACGTTCCTAAATTACACTCGAAGTTTGAAGTGCAACGTGCAACACTCCCTGATGTGGTTCTAAATGTGCACAAATTAGTAAAAACAATGATACTAGAAATTCGGGAGGGTAATAGAACAAAAGTGAGAACAAGAATGAGGTTGTGACCCTTGACTTGAACTGGTAAAATGATGATTAACACCGGTGCACTGTCATAAATAAGTATGTACATGGATGTTAAAACACAGAGGGATTCCCACAGCAAAAAATCTCTGTAAAGGAAAGGCCATTCTGAAAACAACGTGTGAGTAACTTCTGAAGATCTCTAGACCACTGGAGGTCTCCATCTGTGTTCCAGGGGAAGCTAGTCTGTGCGTGATCTCTGTTCTGCTGTGTTTTTTGGAATGAAATAATGATACTTTCCTGGAATTAAATAATGATACTTCCTGTTCTCCTAAGGATGGAAATTGCCTTTTAAATGTAGACTTCATATCTGAAACCCTTGTCTCATACACAAAGTAGCATGCAAAGTCTTTGTGGGGTGGGGAATGGAATTGGTCTTGGGACATTTTCCCAACACAGCACTTGCTTACAAAACAAAGTGAAGAACAATGGTAGGCTCCAGCTTTTCCTGGCTCATGAACAAGTGCTTCTTTTTGGAAATACAAGCCATGTATACAACTACTCTTAGTCTACCCCCCCCCCCTTTGGCTTCATGTCCCTTCTGAGAGTAAGGTTAAATGTTGGCTTGGTGCAGCTGAGGTGGAGTGACTCTGACCCACCATGGCCTGTGGCCAATCAAAGAAACCTGTCCTGATCGGCCTCATCTTTACGATCTCAAGGGCGGTGAGTTCCTTGTTGGGTGAACGGTGTCCATGCAGCTCATTGAGGATCCCTCTGGCGATTGACTTCTGCTGTGTCCACAGCCAGTGAGCAGGACAGCGTTCTGTTCTATAAGGTTTTCTGTGCTAATTTTGGGGAGTTGGGCACCAGGCTTTCCTTCCTTCGTAGTCCAGAAGGCCCGCTGAACCTCTGATGATATCCGAAATACTGTTGGCATACTTTTCAACATCCTAACAGCACACAACGCACAGCAAGACAAACTGATATCGCTGTTATGAACTCACTTAAAGATCTCAGAGCAAAAACTGAAATTCAGAGACCCTGCGATTTTGCTCCACATTGAAGCTTGGCTTAGGGGTAGTGTGAAATTGGAGAGTGTATGTATGTAAACATAGATATTTATATGTGACAAAGGACAATGCTTGTGAAGAGGTTGGAGGTGCTGGGGATTGAACCCAGGACTTCGTACATGCGAAGCTCACACTCTACCACTGAGCTACACCCCCACATAAGAAGTAGGTGTCACTAGGGGCTCATGTATAAAATACTGCTTGTGCTTTGTCAATTTCTGGTAGTTGGAGAGAAATTCCCCTAAATGAAACCCCACTCTCTACAGCGTTACTAAGGGACGTTCTTTTCAGGAGGACAAGGGTAACCTGATTGCATTCCAAATTAGATCGTTTGCGTTCCTGGAACTTTGCCATTCCTGTTGCTCTGCGCCAAATCCCACTCACCAGCTAACTGGTCAAAGTTATTTGACGCCACCTGGAGAAATCCCAGGAAAACTACAGATTCCTATAGTACAAACCTACAGCCCTACTATCATCAATGAGGTGTTCTTCAGGCCACAAGCAGCCGCTGGTTTTATTTGAATGGATACCTTTCAACTTCATTCATTTTATTCCTGCCCTGACCCTCAGTCCTCATGGACACATCCCAGGCTCCGCATGTGTCCCTGTTCCTGGTTTCACATTTCCAGCCCTAGCCCTCATTTGAAAATGGTGTCCAGAAAGAATTTCAGGATAAAGCAATCGATAAGATACAGAGGCTTCAGGGGTCCACGGATTTTCAATAACGGACTTTTCTCCCCAGATGGGGGTTTTCTTTGAGAACCCGTTCCCACAATGGAACAACCTTCTAAGATCTAGATATTTCCAAGAATAAAGGCATCAGAACCTGGACATCGTCAGAAAAGTGCCCTCAATGAAATGGAGAATGAGATAGGATTGGAGTGACCAGGAAAGGGCAGAAGTCCTGTCTGTTCTCTCACTTGGGCCCACTGACAAGAGCGATGGCCCCATACTGAGTTCATGTTCCTACTACAACCATGGAAGTACTCCAGGGAGGTTTGCATGCGAAGGCTGAACAAACC
>NW_022111341.1:1110007-1111876 GCF_000313985.2 Echinops telfairi | reverse complement strand
CCCCCCCCTTCAATTTAGCAGTTCAGTTAGCAGCCCTATAGGGCAGGGTAGAGCTACCCCTGTGGATTTCCTGCACTGTAAATCTTTACCTGAGCAGAAGGTCTTCTCTGTCTCTACTGTGGCCACTAGTGGGTTCAAACCATGGGTCTTATACTTAGAAATTTAACCTGTACTATACTTGCCTGTGGGCCGGTTAGCTCAGTTGGTTAGAACATGGTGCTAATATATATTCCAAGCTCATATATTTCCAATACACACACACACACACACATTGCAAGCATATATATATAAAACCTCTTTGAAGATGTCTGCTTAGAGCAAATTATAACCAGAGTTTGAAATTCTGTAGCCATCTCTGAATCTAAAGTTTGACTTTCCTGTGGTTAGAAGAGGATGCATTAAGACTAGAAGATTAGGAGATTATGGTTGGTATTTGTGGAAAACAAAGAAATTAACTGGCTCGAAGATGACATTTTCTCTTCTGATGTAATTGGTGATTATTAGGGACTGAAAGCTTTACAACCCACTATTTGCCAGTTCTTATAATGTCAAGCAATACCTACCTTTATGACACAGTAATTCTTTTCCCAAGAGAAATAAGAACACATGTCCGCAAGACAGCTTATGAAGGCACGCTTATAAAACTTTTTACTGAAAATAATGAAAAGCGACTCAAACGCCCATCAACAGAATTGATAAACAAACATTGAAATTCGGATACAGGTGCAAGGTGGGCAAACCTCGAAAACATCCAAAAATTACTTTAAGTAAAAGAAGCTATTTTCCATTATTAAACTATAAAAAATAAAGTTACATTGCTGGTCTTCTAAGAGTGGTACAGTTTTTTTCTTAAATATGTCCCTATTAACTGCAGTAGTTCACCTATTTCAAAAATCTGGAATTCTGTTCATTTGTTATTCTTATGACCACCTCAGATTTAAAGGCCGTCTTATTTTATATTTAAAGTGTATTATAAGAGTGTGAAAAAAAAAATGAAAAAAAATAAAAAAATAAAAAAGAGTGTGGTAGTTAATACAACACTATTTTTTTTCTTTTGAAAATAAAAGAAGCAAGCATAAAAGCAATATAGTCTCTTTACTCATTCTTCCCCCTTCCTCATACTTGTTTCTACATCTCTGTTTCAAATATATGTTATTCATCTATAAATATATGTGAATATATATATATACATATATAAAATCTAAGCCCAACAAGGGCAGAGCTCATGAATATCGTGTTTGCCATCGCATTGTCAGCTACAGTGCCTAATCGATAGTAGTCAATCCATATCGCCACTGAATAAATACACAGACACAAACAAATATTCATTTGACACATAAGAGGCCTCAGCTTTTATGAATACAAAAAGTAAGAGCAATGATGTTTCAAACTTGATATTGGAGAGACTAAGTGCAGTGTCAATACGAGAAAGGATTGTAGAGAAGAAAAAACTAATGAGAGGAGAAAGTTCCATGCTGGGACTTCTCAGAAGTGGTTTTAAAGAAGAAGAAAGAGCCATCTAGCTCAGAAGCAACAAAGCCCACATGGAAGAAGCACACCAGCCTGTGTGACCACCAGGTGTCAAAGGGATCAGGTATCAGGCACCAAAGAACAAAAAATAATATCATTGTAAATGAGGGTGAGTGCAGAGTGGAGACCCAAAACCCATTTATAGGCAACTGGACACCCCCTTGTTGAAGGGTTGTGGGGAGGAGATGAGCCAGTCAGGGTGCAGGGTAGCAACGATGAAACATAACTTTCCTTTAGTTCTTAAATGCTTCTTCCCCCTACTATCATGATCCCAATTCTACCTTACAAATCTGGCTACATCAGAGGATGTACATTGGTACAGATAGCAACTGGAAACAC
>NW_022111341.1:1108048-1109245 GCF_000313985.2 Echinops telfairi | reverse complement strand
TGGATTCTGATTCATAGCCACCCTAGAGAACGGGGTAAATCAGCCCCTGTGAGTTTCTGAGACTGCAACTCTTTACCAGAGTAGAAAGCCTCATTTTTCTCCCATGCAAATAACTTTACTAGCATGGAATCGGATCTCCTACTTTTCCACCTTTGTTATTTCTCTCCCCACTCATTTCTTTGCTCGTGGAATGTAAACATGATTGCTGAGTTAGCAGAAGGAAGAAATTAAAGAAGAAAAGAACAATTCTAACATCTCCAAATGCCATCAAACTAACCAACTTTTTAACAGCGACAACCATTTTTCAAGATCACAAAAAAAAAAAAAAGGGAAAGAAGAAGACCAACAAACAAATGACATTGTTGTGTTTTTGTATATTTTTCCTTATAAAAAATTCAGGGCTGGTAAATCTACAGAGGGTGTAATTGGATTAATAGTTTCTTCCAGTTTTGACAGGAGAAGTTGGGAAGAAATGGGGAGCTAATAATAATGAGCACAAGAAAGAAGAAAATGTTCTCAAGTTATTTTTGGTGATGAATGCACAACTCTTTGATATGTATAAACCAGTGAAATGTATAATATGTGAATAGTACATATATCTGTCAATACAGTTTTAAAAACTTTAAACTTAAAGCAAAAGCAAAAGCAACAAGCTGGAAGATCCCAATGTACATCTTTCTTTAGCCATAATGATGAACCCAGAAGACAGTCCTCACTAAAATTGAGAGTGCTGTGAGGCTGTAAAATAGACGTGCTTGTGTGCTGAGGGACTGGTGGCGTGGGTGCTGTTTTCTGCAATAGATAGCCTTGAGAGGTCGACAAGTGTTGCTTTTTCTTCTCTTGGGATAAATACTCCCTCTTAGAAACTGCCTGGTGAGAAACACAACTACTATACTACTGCCGTGCTATGTTGTTGTTTTCAGGTGTCCTTACATCTGTTTGGTCTCATAGTGACCCGATGGAAAAGAAAACAAAGGTGGCCCAACTCACTGGGTCATGAGAAAACGCTGACTGTTGTGATGGCAAGAGAAAGCCTAAGAATTACATAGAGTGGCACTGGTCCCCTAAACGGAGCTTTCTTAAACCTCTGAGCCCAACCAGGTAATTAGCTGAAGGAGGTGCAATAAACAATCTAGCTTCCATCTAAGGAGCAGATGAAATGCCCAATCAGCCCTTGCCCAAATTTCTGAACCAGAG
>NW_022111341.1:1096157-1097799 GCF_000313985.2 Echinops telfairi | reverse complement strand
GCATTATGGCACCAATGAAATACACAACTTTAATCCAGGTCTTTAATGCTTCCTTCCCCACCCCACCCCCACCCAACTATCATGACCTCAATTCTACCTTACAAATCTGGCTAGACCAGAGCATGTACACTGCTACAGATAAGAGCCCACAGCACAGGGAATCCAGGACAGATAAACCCCTCAGGAGCAATAATGAGAGTACAGACACCAGGGGAATAAGGGGAAAGTGGTCTGATAAGAGGAAATTGATCACAAGGATCAACATATAACCCGCTCCCAGGGGGACGAACAACAGAGAAGTGGGTGAACGGAAACAGAGAATGATATAAGATATGAAAATAACAATCTATAATTTATCGAGGTTCATGAGGGCGAGAGGTTGGGGGAGGGAGGGAAAAATGAGCTGATATCAAGGCTTCAAGTAGAAATAAATGCTTTGAAAATGATGATGGCAACCTATGTACAAATGTGCTTGACATAATGGATGAATGTGTCATTCGTGATGTATGGATTGTGATAAGAGCTGTAAGAGCCCCCGATAAAAGGATTTAATGAAAAAAAGTTAAAAAAATTATGGCCAGTGTGCACATTCATTAGCAATATCCATGGTGGTGTCCAAATTGATATGATGGCTACCGTAGTAAGGGACACCTGTTTTGGCCAACATGGGGTAGTACTCTGTTTCAGATGTCCTCAAGCCAGGCAGTTGTTGGCAAGGACGGATGATTACTCTTTGCCTTGCTCGATCATCTTCGGCGTCTGCTGTAACCCCACATGCATTTTCCACTTTCTATAATGCATTGGAACCTAGAGTTGATTGACTTGAGAAACGTTTTCATCTTTTTAGCAGCCACCCTCATCCTGTCTTATGGCTGGGATGGTCCCCAACCAAAAGCAACTGCCAAGATAGTCAGCATATCTTAAACTGGAAGAACTCAAGAACAAATTCAAGCCTCAAGTTGCCATACTGAGCGATTCTATGGGCAAAATATTGAATGAGGCAGGAAACATTAAAAGAAGATGGAAAGAATGCTCAACGCCACTGTATAAAAAGAACTAGTTGACATTGAACCGCATCAAGGAGTAGCAGATGAAGAACACCAATTGAAATGTTTCAACTGGTTGATGCTGCTCTGGGAGCACTCCTTCACCCAGGCCAGGACATTTGGAAGACATTTACCTGGCCAACTGACTGGAAGAGATCCATATTTGTACCCATTCCAAAAAAAGGTGACCCAACAAAATGTGGAAAGTATTGAACAATATTATATGTATCACACACACACAATTTTGCTGAAGATCATCCAGCAATACGTAAGGGAGCTGCCAGTGCTTTAAGCCAGAATCAGAAGAGAAAGTGAAACAAGAGATACAATTGTTGTCATCAGAGAGACCTTGGCTAAAAGCAGAGAACACCAGAAAGGAACACAGGTTTCACTTTGAGGATAAGGTGGAGCAGACCCAAGCATTGGTATTTTCTTTTTAATCCTTTTATTGGGGCTCATACAACTCTTATCACAATCCATACATACATCAATTGTGTAAAGCTCACTTATACATTTTTTGACCTCATCATTCTCAAAATTCGCTTTCCGCTTGGGTTCCTGGAATCAGCTCCTCATTTTCCGTTTTCCCCTCCTCC
>NW_022111341.1:1093156-1094729 GCF_000313985.2 Echinops telfairi | reverse complement strand
ACAGCATTTCTTCCTTCTTGCACCCACTTCTACCAGTTCTCCACTCCCCTCCAACCTTCTTGCACCCCACACACTGCCAATAAGACATTAATCCAGTTACTACCTCTGTAGATCCACCTAGTCTGGATTTCATATAGCATTATACACACATATACACCAGAAAAAGAGACAATACAATTAACAAACAAAAACAAAACAAACCAGAAGAAAACCTCAATCGAAAAAAAAGCAGGAAATACCAAAAACCAGAACAAATTTTAAAAGGGCCAAAAGGGAGATCAAATGATAAGGTGTTAGATTTTTTACTTAACTTGGTCTGCAGCAATCCACTTTTGATTGCGCTCTGCAGGATAGCAAGGTTATTCACATCCCTGGTCCCTGGCCAGAGGGGATTCACTGGAAGCTCAATCTATGTGTATTTTTTGCCTTTCATTTTTTTTTTGGATGCGACAACTTTAAACTGTGTCGAAAGGGAGATCAAATGGTAAGGCATTCCATTTTAAACTACCTATGTCTACCATAATCGACTTTACAATGTTATCTCTGTCTGATAACAGGGTCATTCACATCCTCAACTAGGATCACAGGGCATTCACTGGGTGCTTAATCCATGTGAGGACCCTGCATATGGATTTGGGTCATCCACTGTCATTCATAGCCTTCTGCAAACCAGGTGTCCACAATTGAAACTCTGATATCATTTCTTCCTTTAGACTTGGATTATATTATTTACAATCATAGGATCACATAGGCCAGTGTGCTTCTCCCATGTAGATTTACTTGATGCCTCACTTATGTGGTTGTGTGTTTTCAGACAAGCTGTTAAAACCCCAGACACTATTCTTTTTGATAGTTGGGGACCATCTGCTTTCTTCACCACATTTTGCTGTAGCACCCGTATCTTCAGTTCTCTCTTTGTGAGGGTGAGCTTTGAACAGGGCCATGCCACAAGGACTAATTGTTCGTAGATTGGGGGTAAGAATTAAGTGTGAGCCTATTTTGATATTGTGGGACACAATTTGATCTCTTCAAGGCTTGGTCTGTCAGTGTTTTTAGTTTATTTACTTGTTTTAAGGTAGAACCAGAGCAAACCAGTAATATCGGTTCCATTACTGGCACAACACCATTCTAAGCATTACACGCTTTCTCCAGTCTGTTTATGGGAGGCATGAACTATTCTGAATCCTGTGTGAACTACAGAAATTGCTCTCCACCTCCCTTTCTGGTTCTCCGATGTTGCATCGTTTTTTGCACAAACAAGCACTGAGCTGCTTAGTTCACACTCCAGCCTGAGTCATCTGTGAAAAACTTCTTTGTAAAATAGGATTGATGAAGAAATTTCTATTCAACATGTTACATGTCTCTGATTTGATCATGAGTTTGGCATCAGATTTACTGTAGTTCACCTTGATGGAGTGAATGCCAACCCATGATTACATGGATGCCTCACCATCATCCATGCTCCTGCCGACACTCATTGATCATCCACTCCATGTGGGATTGTTCTCCTTTCCTTGTGTCTCACCGTTGTCTCCACAGTTTGCTATTAGGGTAGCCAAACAGTTTTATAATA
>NW_022111341.1:1090593-1092187 GCF_000313985.2 Echinops telfairi | reverse complement strand
TTTCAAAAGAAATGGAAAAAGTGTTTCTGAGGTAATATAGAATTTTGTACAACTAGTGGGATACATATGTCTCTAAGAGGGACCAACAGAAATCATTAGAAGGGAGGGATTTGAACCATCAACTTTGTGTTTAACATTCCAACACTTAACTTACTACACCACAAGGGCTTCTTTTAGAAGCTTTTTTTTTTTTTTTAAAAGGAAAATGTTATCTCAGAGCCTCCAGAGGGAGCTTGGACCTGCAAGCACCTTACATCAATCCAGTGGAATTAATTTTGGACTTCTGATCTTCAGAATTGTAGGAGATTAATGGAGTGTTATTTCAAGCCACCAAGTTTGTGGTACAGCAGGCATAGGAAACAAACAGAAGTACAGAGGGCATGGATAGGCACTGATGGAGTAAGGATGGTAGATTAAGAAAAAGCTCCAAACTCATCTTTATCTCCAAAATGCATCGCACAAAGGTACAGGATATCGGTACAGGAATCCCCAACTCTTTGAAAGTTCACTTTATGTCTCTTTGCTATTACAAAACACTTTTGTTAAGACCTGTGTTTGCTAACCAAAAGACACTTGAGAGATTTCCCAAAAACAAAATTAGCCTTCAGCATTTGCTTTGCAACACGCTGACAATCCTTATGTGACATGGGGGACATATAGTGCCCACATACATTTTTTTACCTCTGAGAGTTAGTGGGACACTATCCCACTTTTAATGTGTGCTACAATCTGATGGGGGCCTGTGTGATTGCATGAATCTGAAGAAATGGACCTCATTCCAAACTAATCCCAGCACCAAAAATCTCCTCCCTCTCACCCCACCCTGCTCCTTTTGGGGACATATGTGTCTCACTAATTGCACCTTACTCTAGATTACCTAAAAAAATTTTCACTTCATTCAAAATAGCTACCATTCCTGAAAACACACTGTTTCAACAGAAAATTTAAAACATTAAATTTTTAGTGTTTTTTTTCCTCTCTGTCAATTTAGTTCCCCCCCCGCCCTCTGTCAAAGCTGTAATATATACATATTACAGTGTTTTCTGTTGTTCTTCCCCCTGGAGAGGGGTGTATGGTTGTGTGTCCATCATTGTGATCTGTTCTCCCTTTTTCCTTTCCACCCCTGCCCCCTTCTGTTATTGCTTTTCCCACTCCTGTTCCTGGATTCTGTGTGTTGTGAGTCCCATCTCTTATCTATACTTGTGTACATGTTCCAGTCTAGTCTGAACTGGGAAGCAACACTGGGGTCATGGTAGTGAGGGGTGAAGATGCCTCAAGGAATGAGAGGAATATTGTGTGCTTGATTGATGCTTTACTGCACCCTGATTGACTCATCCCTTCCCTGTGGCTCCTCTGTGGGGGGATTGTTCCATGGTCTACAGATGGGCTTTGGGTCTCTGCTCCAGCCCCGCCTCGTTCTCACCAATATGCTTTTGTTTGTTTGTGTGTGTCTCCTGATGCCTATTACCTGGTCTGATGACTTCTCATGATCGCACCAGCGGTGTGCTCTTCCATGTGTGCCAGATACTGTATCTTTTTTTTTTTTTTTTAAACAAGCTCTGGCCAGTTTTATTAAAGAAAAATATTGCAGGAT
>NW_022111341.1:1087514-1088982 GCF_000313985.2 Echinops telfairi | reverse complement strand
CATTATTAGTATTGTTTCTCTTTTCATTGGTCTCTTTCTTTCACAATTGAATATTTAATACTAATTCATAAAGACTGTAAGTTCTTGACTCCTCCCAACCTGACTGCTTCACTACAACAAGTCTTAGAAATACCATCAAAATAAAAAAAGAAAAAAAAGAAAAGAAATACCATCAAAAGGGAAGAGGCTGCTCACACCAAAGAAGTACATCTCTGTGTGATCCAAGGATTGCAAATTTAAAAATCCTAGAACAGAGGAGGGAAATGTAGGCTATGTATGAAAGTGAAGGTCCAAAATCCACCTGCAGAAAGCTCCTTTGAATATCCTTAGAACATTGACTAGGGATGTGGAAAACCCTGCCTACAGGCAGAGTACATCAGAAAGTGAATTGTTGCAGATACAGTTATGATAAAATTTAACATCTAATTATTTGTTTTCCCTTCTAACCCCTTCTTAATTTGTTCTTTAAAAATTGTTCTGCTTTACTTTGGATTGGGAAAAAACAAAACAAAGCAAACAGGTAACCAATGTAATTTAATAAGTTGTATAGGAATTGTTAAATGGAAACCTAATCATCTGTATAGACTTCTGCTGAAAACACAATAAAATGTTTATATTTAAAGAGCAGAGAGAATAGGTATTCGTGTACTAGCGGCATGTTTTCAGCAGTCAGAAGATGCTGATACTTTCTTGAATTCGGGTTGGCTCTGGCTGAGGCATGTTGGGAGGAGTCGACCCCATGGGGCACAAAATAAGTTAGTAATCAAGGGACACAGAGGGCAGTATGGTGAGAGATGCTCAGGAAATTTAGTCCTGGTGTATTTAATCCACAATTCACTTCCAGACAAGGAAGACAGTCCTGGAATCCCTACAAAAGGCAGCTAGTGGTTAGATTCAACTAATATCAGTGGATCAGTGTCGGTGGGAAGAGTTGAATCTTAGAGGTTTGTGCTTTGAATTCAAAGCAAAGAATGAGACAAAGTAGAGAGTGAAAGACTAATACTTACCTATTTATGAACAATGCACTGGAGCAAAACTCCATAGCTTAAAACAACCACCATTCCCTATCTTTAAATTTCTGGGAATAATACAGTTATGCAGGGCCCAGTAAGGTTATTCTCCTCTTGCAGGCAGTGTCAAACACCACCAATCTTGACAGGGATGTCTGGTAGAAAACTTTTTGGCAAACATAGGAATAGTTTAGTGTATTGTTGGAAGTGATTTAGGACACTTTCTTTATTTACCTATTTATTTTACAGTTTTATTGACACATAATTTATATATCATATAAAATGATCATTTAATCATATCAAGAACAATTATATAATCATTACCACAATCAATTTTAGACCATTTTCTCCGCCCCACCACACACACACAAAAACAGTGATTAAATCGCCTCTAAAATGAGTTGTGTAATCACATTCCGTTTCAGTGCTCCCTCTCCCTCCTGCCTTCAGGGTTTACT
>NW_022111341.1:1079278-1080637 GCF_000313985.2 Echinops telfairi | reverse complement strand
GTGGTAATGATTGTATAATTGTTTCTGATATGATTGATCATTTTTTGTGATATGTGAATTATGTGCCAATAAAACTGTAAATTAAATAGGTAAATAAAGAAAATGTCCTAAATCACTTCCAACAATACACTAAACTATTCCTATGTTTGCCAGAAAGGTTTCTACCAGATATCCCTGTCAATATTGGTGGTGTTTGACACTGCCTGTAAGAGGAGAATAATCTTACTGGGCCCTGCATAACTGTATTATTCCCAGAAATTTAAAGATAGGGAATGGTGGTTGTTTTAAACTATGGAGTTTTGCTCCAGTGCGTTGTTCATAAATAGGTAAGTATTAGTCTTTCCATTCTCTAATTGTTCTCATTCTTTGCTTTGAATTCAAAGCACAAACCTCTAAGATTCAATTCTTCCCACCGACACTGATTCACTGCCATTAGTTGAATCCAACCACTAGCTGCCTTTTGTAGGGATTCCAGGACTGTCTTCCTTGTCTGGAAGTGAATTGTGGATTAAATACACCGGGACTAAATTTCCAGAGCATCTCTCACCGTACTGCCCTTTGTGTCCCTTGATTACTAACTTATTTTCTGCTCCATGGGGTTGACTCCTCCCAACATGCCTCAACCAGAGACAACCTGAATTAAGGAAAGTCTCAGAATCTTCTGAATGCTGAATGCCACTAGTACACAAATAGCCTATTCTCTCTGCTTGTTAAATATAAACGTTTTATTGTATTTTCAGCAGAATTATATAAAGGCGTTTAGGTTTTCATTCAACAATTTCTATACAACTTGTTAAATTACATTGGTTACCTGTTTTTTCCCCCCAACCAAAAATAAAGCAGAAAGATTTAAAAAGAACAAACTAAGAAGGGGTTAGAAGGGAAAACAAATAATTAGATGTTAAATTTTATTGTTACTGTATCTGCAACAATTCACTTTCTGATGTACTCTGCCTGTGGGCAGACTTTTCCACAACCCTAGTCAATGGTCTAAGTATATTCAAAGGAGCTTTCTGCAAGTGGATTTTGGACCTTCACTTTCATACATAGCCTACATTTCCCTCCTCTGCTCTAGGATTTTTAAAATTTGCAATCCTTGGATCACACAGAGACATACTTCTTTGGTGTCAGCAGTCTCTTCTCTTTTGATGGTATTTCTAAGACTTGTAGTGAAGCAGTCAGGTTGGGAGGAGTCAAGAACTTACAGTCTTTATGAATTAGTATTAAATATTCAGTTGTGAAAGAAAGAGACCAATGAAAAGAGAAACAATACTAATAATGTCTTGGAGATTTTCCTTTCGATTTATTTCCCTCTGTGCTGTGTCTGTGTCAGTAGATGGCTCTTTCATACTCTTGCCC
>NW_022111341.1:1071299-1075395 GCF_000313985.2 Echinops telfairi | reverse complement strand
AACACAGAAGCAAGTATGGGTGTAGAACATTTGAATTGCACAATTAGCAAGTTTGATTGAATGGGTATATGGTATAACATATCTGATGAGAACAGTGGTCCTTCCCAAATATTTCATTCTACCAGTTACACTATTTGTTTAAACACAGCTAAAAACTCTTAGCCTTACTCCCTTCCCTCCTGTGACCTCCTTTCCTGCTGTGATAGGTACAGTTGCATGACAGCTTGGCCATGATTTCAGCACTTTGGCACTCATGATATACTTTGGCGTTCACGTCATGGTGTAATCATCTCTGGTGATGAGATCTGATGTAACAGAACCTGCTGAAAGCAGCCATGAGTTGCAAGGGAGTGTCCTCCAGGGTTTGGCGTGACTTAACATGTATGGAGGTTCTAGCCGTGCATACGTTCCAGGATACGGAGTATGCAAGTATGTCCCTATATCCCCAAATGATATTCCAACACGTTTTCTCCTACAGAACTCCTTACAAAGCACTACTCAGTTTGTTTTTACTTTCTGGTTACTTTACTTTACTTATAGCTGGTTCAGATATATACTTGATATGTTAAGGGATTTTGTGAATAAAACATATTAGGCATGGGAGTGTTCTGTCTTCTGAATAAAATGGCAAATCCTTCAGATAATGTAAGAGTTTCTCCCTCAGCTTTGTATTAATGCCACGTAAAGAAAGACTGGCTCTTCTGACAAAAATCCATGAAATATGTTTTGAGGCATAGCTGAAGGCAAACAGAAATAAAAATTTAAAAATCCATCCATGTCAGTGATTCACAAGTTCACTTGGAATCCAGTTTGCACCAGTTACCATATAGACTAATAATTTACCAGAGACGCTGGCTACCGCCCTAGCAGTACTTTATCTCAAGGTCTAGTTAATCCCAGATCATGCTAATGCGTCACTCTGTCTTTCTCTGCCTTCCATTAATGAGTTCTTAACTTTCAATCACAATGGACCTCGTCCAACTCGCACTGTCTACTCCTCCTCGTCAACTAGATTAATAATAATAACAAGAACGTTAGCAATCAGGATCTCTGCAGAATTCCAGTCTCAGAAATCACGGTGCTTGCCAACTACTTTCATAAGACTGCACCTTGAATTTATAGTACGCTATGGCCCTCAGGTTCAAATCCGAATTCCTCTCCCCCCGATGGCCATCCAACTCACACACAGAAAAAATAAAACAGTGTGTCCACAAGCAGAAGAGCGCTCTTCTGCTGTACCGTGGTGAAAGATATCGCCAAGGATCTCACCGACAGGAGAAAGGACACTGGCATTATTATTATTATGTATTTTAAAACATCTTTATTTAGATACCATATACCAAAAAACTTACTACCATGGAGTTGAATCTCACAGTGACCTTATAAGAGTGCGCTTTACACAATTGATGTGTGTATGGATTGTGATAAGAGTTGTATGAGCCCCTAATAAAATGATTAAAAAAAAAAGTTGGTATGGGGTTCTGAGAACTTAATTCTGTTTCCGCCCCCCCCAACAGGTTTATTGGCCCATAATTTACCTATTATACAATTCAAAATAGTTCAATCATATCAAGAATGGTACAATCACTGCAACATCAGTTTTAGAACTGGCTTTATTTTTAAAAGCTCCATCGCTTTTGCGCTTTTCAAGCAAATCTATGCCTTCGTGTCCTATCTGAAATGCCAAGTGTTTGGATGAAGGATTACAATGGAAAGAAAACATGGGTATGTATCTTCGCCCGAGCAAGGACTTGAACCCTGGGCCCTCAGATTAAAAGCCTGATGCTCTACCAACTGAGCTACCCAGGCCCATGTACCCTAGGTTCATGCGTTTCAATCTGCCAAATAAAGGTAAATACATTCTGTTAATGTTAGTTTGTATTTCAAGGTAGCATGCAAGTATTAAAAGCAAACGAACAAACAGTCATGAGCACATAGAATTTACATGGTCAAGCTAATTAATAACAGCCGGTAAGTATTTTTTCTTCCCCAATAAAATGATGAATTGAAACATATCGCATCTCCCACCGTACTCTTGCGCTGAGATTGGGACAAATGCCTTCCCCAATATGACTCTTTGCAAAGTCCTCAGTACCATCCTCTACCCAGTCTCATTTCCATGGACTTACAGCGACCCTCACTGTCCCCAAGGCAAACCCATAGCGCCACCAGGGGTCCTTGGGAGGAGGTGGGGGCAGCGGAGTCAGCTGGAAGCTTTTCTGAGCACCTCCAGGGGCCCTCTCGCTTTCTCCTCTCTGCTTCTTTCTTGTGTCCTGCTTCAGTGGGATGCTAAGGACACCCAATGCGAAGGTGTGGGGGCAGGCATCTTGCTTTCAGCTAGCTGTCCACTTCTTTTCTTTCTCTTCCTTCTTGTCTTCCTTTAGGAAAGGCCCTGCCCTGGGAGAAACCAAGCTCCAGCGAGTAGAACTGGATGAACACTAAAAGGGATGGTTTGGACCATCAGCTGCATGTTTCATACAACAAGAATTTAGCGATGTAGGCCGGTGTAAAGAAAGGGGAAGTACCAGGGATTGAACCAGCAATCTATACATGCAAAGCATGCACTCTACCACTGAGCCATACCACTTCACAAACTTGTACACTCTGCTTGTACAAGGGCCATGCTAATCTTACCTGTGTCGTTCCAATGTTATTACCTGTGTTCCTGAAGCAAGCTCAGTCTTTTCTCTTATTTTAAATTATTTTATTTGTTATTATCTGTTTACCTATGTATATATATATGAGTATCTATGTCTCTATGTGTATTGCTCTCTGTATATATTTTTATTCAATAAAATGTATTAATTTATTTTCTTCCCCCTCTCTTCCACTTCCCTCCTCATCCTATCGGATCTGCTTCTTTGGGCATGAAAAACATTTTCCTTGATTTTTTTTTTTTCCTTTTGTAAGAGTGGTCTCTTTATGAAACTGATAGGTTTTGCTCAGCATAGTATTTTCCAAATCTGCCCAAGTCATAAGGTGCTGGACTGTTTCATCATTATTCTTTAAGGGTGCATAATATTCCAGTGTATGTGTGTGTTTATCCATTCCGCCCCAGGCAGCCATTTGAGCTGTTTCCTTTTTTGGCTATTGTGAATAGTGTAAAGATAAAAGTGGGTGACCATGTATCTATTTGCCTTTTGTTTCTTTCTTCTTTTTTAGGTTATATTTGAGTAGAGATTGCTAGGTTATATGATATTTCTATTCCCATTTGCTTGAGGAAACACCAAACCACTTTGCACATAGTTGTATAAGTTCCAATCTCTCCACATCCTCTCTAGCTTATGTGTGTGTGTGTGTGAACTTTGCGATCACTGCCAGAATGCGATAGTATCTCATCATTGTTTCAACTTTCTTTTCTTCTAAGGCTTGTGATTGGAGGACTTTTTCCATATATTTGTTTAATGTCTAGATGTCATCTGTGTTGAGGTGTCTATTCATGTCTTCTGCTCATTTAAAAATTGGATTTTTCATCTTTTTCTTAAGTCGGGTGTTCCAGTTTTGTATCGATTTTAGCCCTTTATCAGATGTATACAACTGCCGTTTTTTGCCCAGTCTGTGGTCTCTCCTTTCATTTTAAAAAAAATAAAGCCTTTTGATGCACATGAAGGTTGTATTTTTAGGAGGTCTCAGTCCACTATCTTATTTTTCTGTTGTTGCTTGCTCTTTTTATCACAGGTGAAGGCAAGCAAGATTGGCACCCAGTCGTGACTTTTCTTGCCTGGACATTTAGAAATATTACTTAAGAAAATGAGCAAAGGAGGGTGTTTGTTGTCAGATGACTTGCCACAGGAAGGAGACACCATTTTGGCCTAAGTTGGAATCCTCTCAAGGAGGACTCAAGACTTTTAAACAGTCCAGGGACCTCCCAACTGCCACACAGTTACTTTCACTGAAACGAATTATTTTTTTCAGCTTTTGTTGGGAAAGTAATTTTTTTAGTTTAATTTTATTAAGATGCCTTCACATAAGCAAAACAGGCATTGAAAAAAAGCTTATGAAGTATAATATATTTCAATCAAATGTACATTTCATTCAAAGGTCAAGTGATAAATCATGAATATCTATGACAGATAATGCTTTTTTCGGTGTCTTA
>NW_022111341.1:1068087-1071199 GCF_000313985.2 Echinops telfairi | reverse complement strand
TATTTCAATCAAATGTACATTTCATTCAAAGGTCAAGTGATAAATCATGAATATCTATGACAGATAATGCTTTTTTCGGTGTCTTAAGTTTTATGTCTGATGGGACGATACAGGGATTGACAAAGAGCTAAAGGGTGTGGGGTTTCTTTCTGAGTCTTGATCGTCGACTAGCTCCTTTTCTTCCTTCTCCTCCTTATGCTTAAAATTATCTTTTTTTCTTTTCATTTTTGGTAGGGGTTTCAGCGGAGATGGTATTTTCCCATCAAAGACCATACTTTACCTGATTGTTCTTCTGGTCTTAGGACTTAAACATATCGAGACTGGTGACATAACACAATGATAAAGCACCACCTAAGCATATAGGATAAAAGATTCTGACACATGGAAACCCTATAGGGCCGAGTAGAAGTGCCCCTCTGGGTTTTTGAGGCTGTAGCTCTTTAGAGGAGCAGAAAGTCTGTTGGTTTCAAATTGCATCTCTAACAGTTCACAACTCTATTCTTAATCCCGTACACCACCAGAGCTCCTGATGGGCAGGCTAGATTAGCTGGATCTACATACGGCTTGGTGAATAAACTATAAAATGTTTTTTCTGTTTCTACCAAGCATGTCTCCTGTGGACACTGTCTCACATCCAATTACATACTTTCAATCACTATCGCTGGATCAAAACACAGTCTAACAGCTCATTTGGTAGTTGACCTTGATAACACTCAAACTCATTGCCATTGAGTCAATGTCCAATTTAGACTCACGCGACCCAATAGGATAGGGTACAATGGCCCTGTGGGTTTCCAATACTAATTTCTTCTGATAGGAGAAAGCCTTGTCTCCCCTCACCCCCAGACCGTGGAACAGCAGGTGGGTTCAAACTACTGAACTTGAGGTTTAATATTGTTTCCTTTTTCTTCTTCAAGGACTCATCCAAGGATCTCACTACCCACCCATTTAGAAAGTTTTTTGATAACTTCCAGCCTCCCCTCACCTGTGCATATAAAAAATAAGTACTTTGTCCAAGAGATGGCCTTTAAAAGGGATCCATTTCCCTCTACAACCTTGAAACCAGAAGAACTAGATGATGCCTCGTTTAAATGCCTGGAGAATGCATGTGTGGTAGTTACATAATCTGCTGTCAATTTGAGACTATTAAGAGTGAAGAGGTGGAGTTTAGCCTGTCAATCAGGTTGCAGCTTGATGACCTCATTTGGAGGTGCCACAGAGATAAACAGCTCAGCAGAGGTGAGACACACACTCACTCCCTGCGATACATTACTGAGGAAAAGCCGGATGGAGCTATGATGATGCAGCCAGAGCTCTGAGAGCTGAAGGAGCCACGTGGACACCCATGCCAGTGTTGAGATGCTTCTATCGCCACTGGATCCACAAGACTTCCCACCCACTGGCCTGTGATCTTTCTGCATTCGGCATCATTGCCCGTGTTTCGTGAGTCTGAAGAAGAATTTTAGAGATTGGTATCAGGCATGTGGGCTAATATCGGACTTATAGACTTGATTTGGTCTGGGCCAGGATGTTCTCTCAATATTCAATTGCTCTTGTATATAAAGCTCTTTCTTATACACATATGAGTATCTATGGATTTGTTTCTCTAGTCTACCCAGACTAATACTATGGGGGTAACCAGCCCCTCACAACTATATCACAGGTTCGGTAGGTGCAATCGTAGGGTTATGATGCATAAATATCATAGTAAAGTCATAGAGAATAAGAGCGATAAAAGAGAAGGTAAAATAAAGGAGTCAGACACATTTAATAGTAGCATGCTCACCTCCTAGACGCCCATGATCTCAACACCCAGGTCTGCGCACAGTGCAGGCAGAGAGGGCAGGCCAGTCTCTCTCTTTATTTCTGGCCAAGGCCCATATATACTTAGGGGTGTGATTACAGGTAGCCACATATGTCACAGGAAGGGGCTGAACAATAGGCATAAGTATGACAGTAAGGGCATGAGCTATGGGTGTATGTGTAATAGGAAGGGGAGGGGCTAGGGGTACACATGTGACAAGATGGGCAGACCCTCGACTCAATATGTGAACTTAACCTTGGTCGCCCTTGAGTGAGCTTGATCTCCCTGGACTCTCCTTCAGGGAAACAATCTATTATCCTTGTCAGAAGAGAGTGGGCCCTACTTAGGGTGGGACAGACTATACAGTCTGATTGCTTTAGATGGCTGATAACCCCCAGAGAGAATAACCCCTGACCTGCTTGCAATGACCTCTAAGTGTACAGTCGTTTGCCATGTGTAGCAAGCAGTGTCTTGGGTTTGGCATATATTTGGGGGAGGCAACTTGGGAGAAATTGTTAGGTAGCTAGCCTAGGGACTGGGGTGTCCATTGCGCATGCTCACAGGTACACCTAGGTGGGCGTTACACCTGGATTGGCCCATCTAAGCCAGATGAATTCAGTGCAGCCAATGGGGTCAACCAGGATTGTCGACCACGCCTCCCAGTGGAGGACCTGAAAAGCCAGAATCCAGAGCCTTGCGGCCCCTTCTACTTTTCAAGCTGCTCCTTGGAGGTCTTGCAGCATCTCCTCTGGCCTCAGGATGTCACGTGTGGGGGCAAAGTACCCTGAGATGCCTGTGTAAAACCTGAAGCTTCTTCTATCTTTTATAAAACTCACTTGGACCACAAGCCAGGCTCTGGAGTGAATTCTTTCTCATGTGAAGGCACGGGCCAAGGTATTTATCCCACGAGAGAGAGCTAACAAAATCCCACATAATACAGCATGATGGAACTTTGCAAGTCAGAACTGACTCAATGGCAGTGAGCTGAATGACTTCTTAATTGCAATTACCTTTTGTAATAGTTAGGTTTATTGTGCCAACTAGGCCAATAGGAACATGTTGGTGGAGTTTAATCAGGTCGCAGGTTGATTGGAGGATGACCAAAATAAATAAAGACAGCTGGCTTCCCATCTGTCTCTTCCTCCCTCCTAATCAGACCAGTGTGCTGCTGCTTGAGCTAGTGTGGTGCACTACCTGTGGGCCAAGTCACATAGATCATGTCACTAGAGCTTGAAGCTCCTTCAAGACCTGCTTCACCACTTGAGGCTGGAGGATCCTGTTGCCTTGTTGTTGTTTTTTTAATTAATT
>NW_022111341.1:1065081-1066774 GCF_000313985.2 Echinops telfairi | reverse complement strand
TGAGTTCAAGATCCCATCTGGACCTGCTTCCCTGAGCTTCTGAGCTAATGACTGTTGCTGAACTACCCTGATGTCTGCTGTCTGCTGCCTGCAGGCAGACTCTGCCTGTCTTGCCTGAGGGAAGACTCTGCTGTCCGCTTCCTTGCCCTTTGACTAGCAGCTCACATGAGTTGAAGGACTTCCAGTATATTAACTGTTCCATGAAAATGAGTTGAACAGAGCCCTATGTACTGCTGTGTGGACTAATTAGCTATTATAGTCATCTTGCTGTATAAACATATGCATATATATTATGTGTATACATATATTATATATATAATCATAAGTGTCCTGGTTTTGTTTCTCTAGAAAACCCTGCCCAACACACCTTTTTTCAACAACCTAAACAATGACTACACACGTGGATCCTTCCAGATGAAACACATGGGAATAAAATTGGCTACATCTGAGAAATGTAGTCAGAAATTGTAGAAAGAGACCATGAAGAAACTCAATAACATCATCCAAAACAAGGTCAGGCACCAACTATGGAACAGACCACTAATTGGTTGCTCATATGAAAACTCAAGATGAAGAAAATAAAACAAGTACATGCCACTTCAATTTAGAGACCATCTCAACAACTGAATTGAGGCATTGAACACTAATAACCAAAGACCAGACACACTGTCCGATGACGTCAAGAATATACTACATGAAGAAAGCAAAAGGTCATTAAAAAGTCAGAAAAGACCAAAACTGATGTCAGGAGAAAATCTTCAACTTGCCCTTAACGGTAGAGTAGCTAACATGACCGGAAGAAATTATGAAGTAGAAGACCTGACCAGGAATCTTCAAAGGACAGCCCAAGAAGAGAATATGATTATAATGAAATGTTGTAAAGACCTGGAGTTAAAAACCAAAAAAGGACAAATACATTTATATCAAGCTGAAGAAACTGGAGAAAAGTTTCGTGACTTGAGTTATAATTTTAAAAGATTCTATGGGCAAAATATTGAACAATTCAGAAAGCATCAAAAGAAGATGGAAGGAATACAGTCAATACTCACAATGAAGGGGGCTTGCTAGGGAAGTTAACAGTTTACCACAAAGTCAGGTTTATGAAACAGTAAGGATGTAGTCATTAGTATGGACTACAATAGTATGGACTAGCAATACTGCTCCTCAGACAGCAGCCTCTCTGCAATTTTCAGCCTTTAAGCCATGTGGACCTTTGGCCTATAGGTCTTTGGGCCAGGAAGCCAGTCCACTACCCTGCCTTTCAGTGCCATAGTTTTGGACACTGCTCCTCTGTTCTAATGGCCCCCTTGTTTCAACCTCCCGTGCCTCCACCACCTCACACCTTGAACACCCTCTATTTCAAATGGTCCCAGGCGTTCTCTGTGTGTCTGAGATGATTCTTATACACAGAAGAATAGTTTTAAGGTTTGACTTTTGTCTTTTTAAAAAAGTTTTATTTATTTTTTCATTTAATTTTTCATTAATAATTTTATTGGGTGGCTCTTACAAGTCTTATAACAACCCATCATTGAATTGTATTAAGTACACTTGTATATATATTGCCATCAACATTTCCAAAACATTTTCTTTCTACTTGAGCGCCTGGTATCAGCTTGTCTTTTTCCCCTTCCTCCACCAACTTTTGTCCTTTTGCAGACCTTACCACCAATGAAATAAAATCTATGACTTGGTT
>NW_022111341.1:1060620-1064586 GCF_000313985.2 Echinops telfairi | reverse complement strand
GGCAAAGTCTCTGCCTACCAGCAGAAGAATCTTTGAATGGCAGAAATCACAGGTATCCCCAATCTCACAGAAGACCAGACCTAACCAAACTTGCAAAAACCCAGCCTCTGTCCTCACTGCAGTAAGTTTAATTAACCAAGTAAAGGCTCAGAAGCCCTCACAACAGCTTATTGATTCCAAAAAGCACGAGCCTCTTATTAAAGTAGTAATACAGTTTTTATCAGAAAGATCTAACCTAAGTACTCAAGGAATTCACATTGATGCTGGAGTTGATCAGAGTTATGAGGAAAAGCCAAAAGCTGTAATTAAATCAGAAATTACTAAGCGCGGTAATTGGGTTCCGCTACCTAAAAGAACTATGGGACATTTATTAGGAAAGTACAACCTAAATTCTCAAGATGTTCAGATTTTTGCTGGAATTATTGATCAGGATTATGAAGGAGAAGTTAAGGCAGTGATAAAATCTGATATACCATGGTTTATAAAGAAGGAAGATCGCTTAAGCCAATTTTTGCTTCCTTGCATTTCTAAAGTAAAAATTTATACCTATCAGGAAAATTACTTAAGAAGTCTGACCACCCTAAATTAAATCAAGGGGTCTTTTGGAATGCTGTTGTGGGGAAACAACAGTGCCCCTATATGGAATTAGAAATTGAGGGAAAAAAAACTCTGGATATGGGGTCATTTCCTTAGGGCATTCACAAGGGCCTAAGACCCGTCCATTAACTTCCTCTAAATCCAGCTTGGAGGGAATGAGAGAAATTAACCAGATAGAATATCGCAAAGATTGTAAAATCCTACAGTGCAAGAAGCCTGATAGGCAATACATCTTAATTGAGCCTGTGATCTTATTGGTCAACTTAGAGAAAAAATGTCTGTTTGGTAAGTTACTTCAAGAACAGCTGAACAAATTTGTTAAGAATGTTTTCAGTTTTTCAAATCATCCTGAGTGTGTAAGAAGTTCTCACAATTGGTAAGCTCTCTCAATTCTCTGAGAGCTGGGAGCCAATATTTGCATAACAATGAATTCTAAGTAGTTATGCTGGTTTAAAACCTAACAAGTTAACTGAGATTGCCTGCAGTGCTTTAACATTTGCATTGTTAAAACAGGAGGGGGAGAAGAGGAATCTTTTTTTTGGTTTTCTTTTGAGAAGAGGAATACTATGTGTGACAAATTTCATTTTGTCATTTTAACCAAAAATGTGTTCTCATTACTAAAATCTTGTAATAAAATGAAGGCAGATAAACGTATTTTCGCTTCTAAAGAGAAAGCTTATCCTAAGGAGTCCCAAGAAGATGGGAATTGCGTTTGGGATCCAGGTCCATTTGTCACCTGGAAAAAGGGCTATGCAGTTATGTTTTTGCAGAATAAAGCTGATAGACTCCCCTTAGAAGGACACAACCACGTTTGGAGAAAGATGAATGACAAGAAAGAAATGAAGAAGCCATCCAAGTTTCCATGATTCTTTTTCCAGGTTGCTGACACCCCGAAGGGAGAGGCTATTTGTTTATGTTTTCACAGGCAAAGGAGATAGGTGGATTTTTTTTCAGCTGCCAAGGCCGAGAAGAAAGGAGGGAAGCTCATGTTGTGCTCCCAGAGTTGAGGGAACATCTGGACATCCTGATGATGAAGGCAAACATTTTCATTTCACTCTGGGTTTTCAAACTCTGCTTTTATGTGTGGGCATCAGCCCTAACTGTTTAGCTGTTAACTCTCAGGCATGGAATAACTGGCTGGTCTTTAACAAAACCAGCTATGGCTTCTATATGATAATGGGTGAAGCATTTGCAGAATATGAAATCTCCACTACTGTGGAGGGGAGAGGAGATATGGACACCTGTAAAATTATGAGTTACTGGTATGTCATAGCTGACAGACTCAAATGGCTCAAATGTCAGTGGCCTCACGGAAAGGTGTTAAGAAATGACACTGTAACTATTATTGATTGGGGCCCCCACAGTAAATTTCTAACTAATTGCTCAGAGGAATCCAATATCACCTCATTATCACGTGTGAGTGGAAAAAGACCCCTGATGGCATTGCCACTACCTGGTCAAAGTTAATTGCCTGGCATGAAGGAGGCCCTGAACCTGCCTGCCCCAGGTTACTGAAGCCTGTGACAGGACCTGAACAGTGGGACCTGTGAAAATTACCACTTGCCACTAAATCTTTAACAGGCTACACAGAAGCTTTACTGGCATCAGTCATTCTGGCTATAATTTTCACAAGAATGAGACTCAATACATAATCTCGTGTGTAAAGCTGCCTTATGTAGGAAACATCATCTTAAATGAGACTGCTCACAGTGCCACTTGCCATAATTGTAAATTGTTCACTTGCATTAATCATGCTTTGCTTATAAACCTTTAAAAAAACAGCATGCTTATCCTAAAGAGCAGGATGGGGTGTGGATCCCGGTGGAGATGAAGCGCAGATGGGAGAGCAATCCAGGCTTGTCCTTCATGATGCAAATGGTGTCGGAGATGCTGAAGAGACCTTGCCAATTAGTGGGAATGTTAATCGCAGCTATAATTAGACTCATATCTATTGCCACCACTGCTGCCGTTGCTGGAAGAGCTCTACAAGAGTCCATCAAAACTGAACATTTAGTGCAGAAGTGGCAAGTGGACTCACATCAGCTCTGGGCCACTCAGGCAAAGGTGGACGATGAATTGGGGGGTGAGAGAGGAAGTAGCGGAGCTGCAGCGAACTGGTTGGGAGATCAGATCATGGACTTGCAACATCAATTAATGTTAAAATGTGATTGGAATGTAACTGACTTTTGTATAACCCCTTACCTATATAATAAGACATTGCATGATTGGGATTTGATTAGGAAACATTTACAAGGGTTTACTGGAAACATTTCATCAGATGTTGATCAGCTCAAGAAAGATATTTTCTATACATTCAAAGACAAGCTTGAGGCGTCTCCTGCCTCTGATAAGATTAAGCAATTGGTGAATGGCATGGGAGGGTTGGATCCTCAAACTTGGGCTCAAAGCATTTCACATAGCTAAAGTTCCAGTTTGAATGTGTTGTTCATCATAATTTTGATGCTTGCAGTCTCCTGTCACTTCTATAGGAAGCTAAGGGATATGAAGAGAGACCATGTTGTCTCCGTGACACTATTAAATTTTAAACATAATGCAGAAGGGGGACATGTGGTATACTAACACTAAGGGAAATAGAATTGGGACTTATTCCCTGACTGATAAAGAGGGAATCTGGAAGACTAGTATTCCATGGCAGGAAGACCGCCACTCTGGTAGTTGGAGATAGAGTCTGAGTACATTTTCCTGTGGTAGTCTATCATTTCCACAGTTTCTCCCCTTAAAGCTGTGCTGCCATAAAGTAAGACATTCCTATTGGATCTATTTCTTCCCAGCATGGCATCCAATCCCTCTCTTACCTTCCTCCAGTAGTGGATGGGCATAGGGGGACTTTATCCTCCATGCCTGAATTAAAAATGTTTGTTATAAGCCTGAATTTTGGGCTATATTAATTTGATCATGATGTTTTTCCTTGACAGCTTTCAATGTGTATAAAATAACCATGTCGCCCATGTGGCTCTTTTGAATACTCATTCACTATTTCCCCTACTTGCCTGCCAATCCCCACACTGGATTCTCATTTCACACAATTTTCTGATTCACTCTACATTCTGGTGGGGCTGTGCAATTGTTACATGGTTTTTTTTAATTCAAAAGAGTTCTTTTCCGACTGCCATGCGATGGGTGCCATATGTGAGGATAGACCAGCCTCTAACACATCATCACAGGGCCGGTAGGCGCAATTGTACAGTGATAATAAGTAAAGATTATAGTAAAGTCATAGAGAGCATGAGAGATAGAAGAGAGATTGAAATAATGGAGTCAGACACATTTCATGGTAGCATGATCACCTCAGCCTCACTTGATGGTCCACGTGGAGAGAGAGAGAGAAATTTTTTGCTAACCAAGGCT
>NW_022111341.1:1058091-1059942 GCF_000313985.2 Echinops telfairi | reverse complement strand
AAAAAAAAAAGCAAAAGACCTTTAATGAGATGGCTCAACCCAGTGGCTGCAACAATGGGCTCAAATATAACAATTGTGAGGATGGTGCAGTGTTTGGTTCTGCTGAACATAGTCATCATGAGTTATAACTGGCTCAACGGTACCTAACAATAACATTCATTTAACCGCTAAACATTAATTTTACTATTGAACAACAGATTTTGAAGTCAAGTAATAAACATTCTACCAAGTATTTTGGTGGGGATTAAACTAATTTACCGTAGCAAGGAAGCCTGGCCCTCAAGAGGAGATAGTTGTAGGACTTCAATTTGCAAAAGAAAGCAATTTTTAAAATGGAAACGTTGAGGAAATTTTTTATAAGTCCTACATTCTAAAAAGTGGGTCTTTTTGAAAGGGGTGCAAAATTGTGATTGGTCCATGTGACCTTTCTTTCCTATGTAAAAGGTATAAGATTTCTTGGCCTTACTATGATGATGTTTTAAGAAAATGTAGGTTTGGAAAATACCAGCTAAAGAAGGTTTATAACTGGAAACACCTGGATCTGGCTATGACCATTTCTGGTCAACACCACTGTGTTAGTCTGGGATGACTAGAGAAACAAATCCAGAGACATTCATATGTGTATAAGAAAGAACTTTATATAAAGAGTAATTGTATATTAAGAAAACATCCCAGCCCAGTCCAGGTCAAGTCCATAAGTCCGATATTAGCCCATATGTCCGATACCAATCTATAAAGTCCTCTTCCGACTCATGGAACACATGCAATGACGCTGAATGGAGGAAGATCACAGGCCAGAGGGTGGGAAGTCTTGTGGATGCAGTGGCCGTGAAAGCATCTCTGCCCTAGTTGGCGGGGGTGGGGTCGGGAAGGGGTCCATGTGGCTCCTCCAGCTCGAGGGCACTAGCTTAGCTCCATGTGTCTTGTCAGCCGCAATGTCTCTCAGGGAGTGAGGCTGTGTTCCACCTCAAGAGATCTATTTATCTCCTTACCAACTCCAAATGAGGTCATCAAGCTGCCACCTGATTGACAGGTTAAACTCCACCCTTTCACTCTTAATCCTCTCAAATTGACAACAGATTATATAACTGCCACAAACACAAATCAGTATATGCTTACTTTTTATATAAGAGAAACTAAATTTTAGTGGCTTAAATAACACAAGCTTATTAACTCACTCCACACTCCCACTCCTATGGGTTGGTTGGCAGCTTTGGACTTCAAATATTCTCAACCTGTGATTTAGGCCGATAAAGCAGCTTTTACTGAAATATAGTAAATTGTTATCTCAGAGGGACGAATAGCTATATAGAACCATGAGCATGACGTTCAAGTTTCCAGTGGAACAGCATGAATCAAGCCACTCACATTTTGGGGGCCAAATACTATTATATGATCAGACTTAACTTCAAGGGGGCAGAGTATGATGAAAATCAGAGACATACTTGCTAGCATTTATTTGTGAACTCAGAAATACTTAGCGCTTTGTGATCACTTACAAACATGTAAAGAATGGTAAAAAAATGAGTCATCTGACATACCATGTTTCCAGTGGAGGTTAAAAAAAATCAACAATGGTTGAGAATGATGATGGCAACAAATGTACAAATGTGCTTGACACAATGGATGTATATATGGATTGCAATAAGACTTGTATGAGCTGCCAATAAAATGATTTAAATTTTTAAAAATCAACAAGGTTCTGCTTTATTGTTTCAGGACTCATTGTAAATAAATATCCTCTTTTTTTTTAAAAGTTCCATCATTATTATTTCTATTTTTTAAAGTTATTTCTAACAATTTTATTGGTATATAATTTACAGATCATAAAATTCAATAGTTTAATCATAT
>NW_022111341.1:1056013-1056987 GCF_000313985.2 Echinops telfairi | reverse complement strand
TAACTAGCTAAAGCAGCAGCACACTGGTCTGATCAGCAGAGCGCAAGATAGTGTGTCTCTTGGAGTGAGGGAATACTGGAGTTTCCAGAATCCTCAGGAGAAGGCCATGTCCACACAGAGGCCTCATTGGGTATGACCTGATTGACAGACTAGATTCCACCCTTTCATTCTTAATTTTCTCAAGTTCCAAATTGACACCTGATTATGTAACTAATACACCTCCCTTGCCATACCTCCAAGAAATCATTGATCTAGTTACTGTCTCTTCAGATTTACCTATCCTGGATGTTATATACAGAGAAACATACCAAAAAAATCCCGCCCAAAGACAAAAAACAAACAAAAAAGCCAACAACAACAATAAAAAGTAAACCAGAGAAAAACTTCAATTAAAAACAGACAGTAAAACAATGAAAACCTCAATCAAAAAGAAAGCAAAGTAGAACAAATTTAAAATGGGCCAAAGGAAGATAAAACAATAAGGTATTAAGTCTTCATCTAATTGCATCTGCAGTGATCCACTTTCCAATGCACTCGGCATGACAGCAAGTCTAGTTATTTCAGTTAAAAAGAAAAAAGAAAAGAAGGGGAAATAGTTGTGGATTCCGCCTCTGATGAATGCCCTCTGACCAAATATCCTTTCTGTGGCCCATTTAGTGCCATTTTCACCCCCAGACTCCATGCTATTTTGCAGTTGCTAATTGTACTGTTTAAAATGCCCTCCAATCTCAGAGCTGTAGTGCTTTCTATGTTCCTGAGCACAAGAATGCTGGAATGTGCCTTACAGAGAATACACATTTGTCAGACAAGCTTTGTTCAGGCTATGGGCCAATATTGATAAATCAGTCATATGGTATACAAGAAAAAGAATGAGAAAATCCACCCATCTGTAGGTGATCCCAGTCTGAAAGTGCTTAAGTAGTATCTATAGTGTGTCATGAATCTAAACTGAGGTTTCATAAGATTACATTATA
>NW_022111341.1:1052457-1053725 GCF_000313985.2 Echinops telfairi | reverse complement strand
TAAAATAATTTTTATAAATGTTATATAGGATCAATAAAATGTTATTCTCTTGGCTAATGTTTTGTTATACAGAAATAATGTGATCAATAAGCAGAAGCCAATTGGATTGCTATATACTACTATTGGGATTACAGAAAAAGAGATCAAGAAGGCAGTATACCTTTCACAATAGCTTAGCATAAACTGAAATACTTAGGGATATACCTAACCAAACAAACAAAAGATCTGTATGAGGAAAACTACAGAACCTTATTAGAAGAAACCAAAAGGGACCTTCATAAATGGAAAAATATCCCATGCTTGTGGATTAGTAGACTCATTATTCTAAAGATGTCAATCCTACCCAAGGCACTATAAAGGTTCAATGCAATCCTGATAAAAATACCAGCATCATTTTTCACAGAAATGGAAAAACTGACTACCAACTTCATATGGAAAGGAAGAAGCTCAGAAGTGGCAAAGAACTCCTCAAGAAGAAGAATAAAGCTGGCAGGCTTGCATTACCTGACTTTAAAACGTGTTATACAGCCATAGTTGTCAAACCAGCACAGTACTGGTATAATGATAGATACTCAGACCAATGGGTAAGAACAGAAAATCCAGAAATAAAAGCAGCAGAATACAGACAACTGATCTTTCAAATGGGAAGCAGACGCCCTTTTTAACAAATGGTGCTAGAAAAACTGGTTGTCAATTTGCAGAAGAGTGAAGCAAGACCCTTACCTCACTCCACACACAAGATCCAACTCAAAGTGGATTACAGACCTGGAGGTAAAACCCCAAACTATCAGAATCATCAATGAAAAATTGAGAGAAAGCTAAGATTCTTAGCACAGGGAATACATGAGCTATCAGTAATCGTGAAGGATACAGCCAGAGGAAGAAAAAATAGACAAAGGGACTTACTAAAAATAAAACACTTGTGTACATCAAAAGACTTCATCAAAAGAGTAATAAGAGAGCCCACAGAATGGGAAATGATATTTAGTAATGAATTCTTATTACTAAAATCTACAGAAGCCTGTAACCTTACAAGAAAAAAAATTGAATAGCCCACTGAGGAGGTGGGCAAATGACTTGAACAGAAAATTCACAAAGGAAAAAACCCAAATGGCCAATAAACATATGAGAAAAAATGTTCCTGATCATTAGTCTTTGGGAAATGCAAATTAAAATAACTATGAAATATCACCTAACACCCACAAGGATAGTCCGCTTCAAAAAAGCAGAAAGCCACAAATGTTGGAGGGAGCGTGGTGAGATAGGAA
>NW_022111341.1:1048934-1049913 GCF_000313985.2 Echinops telfairi | reverse complement strand
GGCATCCCCTCCCTAGATGACAGTGCTACAGAGGACAGCACAGAAGATACAGTTCGGGGTGTGTAGCCAGTCTGCCCCGCCCACATGGGGGGCAAACCAAGAGGGAAGTGCAACAGACCAGCCATGGAGGCAAAGCTGCAAAGTCCCTGAGGAAGCTCTTTTGTATACTTCTGACTGGGGCTTGGCACCTCATATGAACTGGTTGGAGGATATTCACAAAGGGGCCACACTGAAAGTCTAAAGGTATAACTGGGGTAGGGGGTGGGAGCAGGAAGAGCAACAAGGTCTTACAGAAGGCACCCCCCTCAGTCACAAATGCTGAGGAGTAAAAGTTATAAGTGGTGTTAGGTAAGCGGGTCCCAGGATATGAAATCCTGAAAGAAAAGGGGATTGGACAGGTGGATTATAACAGGGTCTGCTTGCTATTAACAGAGAGATACTCATCTACTCTGGGTCAGGACAGCAGGTAGACTTGGAACTAGTTGATGGTCTCTCTCTCTTTTCTTTCTTTTTCTTTTGGTGTCTATATAAGATAGGGAGGATAAGCAATCCCAAGGAGACAGCAACAGGACCGATGGATTTAGTGAACAACAGAGAGGTCTGTGGGGCTGGCTTGGCCTTATCTGAGCTATGTCAACCCCCCCTACCCAGAAGAATGCACTACTGAGGACAGTGCTGAAGATACAGTCCGGGGAGAGTGGCAGGTCTGCCCAGACCACACAGGAGCAAACTAAGAAGGAAAGAGAGAGAGAGAAGCCTCTTGGCCCACCAAGCTTTCAGGACTACATTCCCACTCGGAGCAGCCAATGCACAGAGAGGACTGTAGGGTTGACCTCACCACAAGAAATGATGTCCCCTTACTGACCCACAGTGCTACCGGGTGAGGGGGGGGCACATCACTAGAGACACAGTGAGGGAATTGTGCCCAGTCTGACCCCCCACCCTGTGTTAGTCCAGGTAGACCAGAGGAACAAAGCCA
>NW_022111341.1:1047328-1048711 GCF_000313985.2 Echinops telfairi | reverse complement strand
AAAAAAAAAGAAAACATCCCAGCCTAGTCCAGTTCAAGTCCATATGTCTGATATTAGCCCATATGTCCAATACCAGTCTATAAATTCTTCAGACGCATGCGCACATGCAATGACACTGAATGCAGGAAGAAAGATCACAGGCCTGTGGGTGGAAAGTCTTGTGGGTCCAGTGGTGGTCAAAGCCTCTCAGCCCTGGTGTGGAGATGACTCCTCCAGCCCCAGGGCTCTGGCTCCATTAGCATAGCACATCTGGCTTGTCAGCAGGAAGAGGAAGCAGAGAGAGTCTCACGCTTCCAGGGAGGAATACAGGAGTTCCCAGAATCCTCAGGAGAAGGCCATGCCCATACTGAGGCCTCATTGGCTGTGACCTGATTGATAGGCTAGACTCCACCCCTTTACAAGTTAACAGATTACTAACTGCTACACCTCCCCAAACAAGGCATAACACGAAGGGAGAGCAATAGAGCAGCAAGGGGAGCAAAGGAACAAAGTCCCCAAGGAATTCTGAAAATAGACTTTGGAATTGGAGGCAGGGCTTGGCACTGCATCAGACCCGATTCATAAGGGTCAGCAGACAGACCTGGAATTATTCATAGGCTATTTATTTATTTTCTCATGTCTATCTATATAAGATGGGCAGGGTAAACAATCCTGAGGTGAAAACAATGGGATTAATGGTTCTGTGGGGACAGGGGATAGAAGCCGGTGGGGGGAAAGGAGAGGGGAGCAAATAAACTCAGGGACAAGGGAAAAACAAGAGATCTAAAATTGATGGTGAAGAGGGCATAGAATGCCTGGTGGGGTTCTATCAAGTGCAATGTAGCCGAGAGGAAGTACAGAGAGTCAAATGAAGGTCTAACATGACTGTAGGACAGGAGGAAAGTAACAGGAAATAGAGAAAGAACTAGGAAGCAGAAGACATTTATAGAGGTATAAACATACGCATATACATATGTAAATATATAAACATATAATGATAGGAATATAGGTCTATGTACATATATTTTATAGTGTAAGTATTAAGGTAGTAGACGGACATTGGGCCTCTACTCAAATCCTCCCTCAACACAAGAACACTTTATTCTTATAGCCTGTCACTCTGTGATGCTCCCCTTTCTGACACGATTGCTAATGACATATGGGTGCATAAGCAAATGTGGTGAAAAAAACTGATGGTGCCTGGATATTACAAGATATAGAGTCTGAGGTCTTAAAAGCAACCATCTAGCAGGGAAGCAACAAAGCCCACATGGAAGAAGCCCAGTAGCCTGTGCGATCATGAGGTGCGGATGAAGAGGTGGGTAATAGGCATCAGAAGACCCAGAATAAACAACTATTTTGATGCAAATGAGGGGAGTTGGAATAGAGGCCCAATGCCCATCT
>NW_022111341.1:1044430-1045741 GCF_000313985.2 Echinops telfairi | reverse complement strand
CTATACTGTACCCTGACTGGCTCATCTCTTCCTTGTGAACCTTCTGTGAGGGATGTCCAATTTTCTACAGATGGGCTTTGGGTCTCCACCCTGCTTTCTCTCTCATTCACATTGATATGATTTTTTTTGCTCTGGGTTTTTGATGCATGATGCCTGATACCTGATCCCTTCAACACCTCATGATCACACAGGCTGGTGTGCCAATTCCATGTGGGCTTTGTTGCTTCTCTGCTTGTTTATCTTCAAGCCTTTAAGACTCCAGACGCTGAGTGGTCGGCCCAAATCCCAACTATGTGGACACCTGCCCCTCCCCCAAGAAGAATTTATTTCAGAGGAGGGCACTGAATCTGTAGCTCTGGGAGAGGGACGTATCTGATCGGAGCTCATGGGAGCAGATGAAGGGGGCGGAGGAGAGAGTGGAGCACAACCAAGCTTTAAAACAAAAAGTCTGCAGTCTTCCTATTTTCATGACACGGTGAAACGAAAAAGATAAATCTTAATTTGGCTAGAAAGAAATGGCAGGAAAATTTCATACTTTCTCAAATGGCCAATTCTGATCCGACATGACTCAGATGAGCCTTCGTGACTGGCTCCTTAATCTCTAATCCAGGAGGGTCCAGAGCAAATGCGGAGCCTGCAGAGCGCCAGGATCTCAGCTGGCCTGCGGGATCCTCCGGCGCTGCTCCCGAGCTCATTACAAGCAGATGGAGCAGGCAGCGTCCTTCTCTTGCACATTGGGTTGCTTTAAGTTGGAGCCCACTTGACAGCACCTCAGGGTCACCACCATGGCCCTGCTCCATGTTCACCTTCATGAAATGATCCCTGAAGATGAGGGTGTTACAGCAAAGTGTGGTGAAGAGAGCAGATGGTGCCTAGTTATCAACTGGAATAGTGTCTGTGGTCTTCAAAGGCTTATATTCAAACAAGCAGCTATCTAAGTGAGGCGTCAACTTAAATTCATACAAATGAAACACAACAGCCTGTGTGACCCAAATATGACAATAACGAAAATCCAAATATGATGAAGGGAAAAGTATCAGAGCTTAAATTGAGAACACCCAATTCGTAGAAGGCTCTGGAGGACAGTTAGGAGCCCCAATCCATCTGCAGAGTATCTAGTCAGATTCAGCCATGAACAAGGGACTCCGACAACTTTACTATCAGATTATTTTAACCTTGATTAAGGTGGATCCAACCATGGTGTAATATGATACTTGGTCAGTTGACCTCCCTCTTAATCCAACCTGAATTTGCTCTAGGCCCAAGTGTTTCTCAATTGTTCCAGGACAGAAATTTCTTCTCTGGCTTTTT
>NW_022111341.1:1040247-1043768 GCF_000313985.2 Echinops telfairi | reverse complement strand
TAGCCAGGAGGAAGGTCCCTCTGTCCCATGGGCCCACAGAGGACAAATAGGACCTCCCCCAGCCACACAGGTAGGAATTCCCTGGGAAGAAGTTGGGTGGAATATCTCCTCGTGGGGTGGGCTTTCCCCAACCTTGGGGAAAGCTGCACAGGGTGGAGCTCACCTAACTGTAGGGGGCAGGCATATGCCCTAGGCATATGCCTAAATGCCCTAGGCTACGGGGAGTGGACTGGAGGTCAGCAGTGAGAGAACAGGGAAGAGACAAAGAGGAAGAAAAGCTGGGGGAAAAAAACCTAAGCCCCCTGAGACTGTGGGGTGATAGAGAGAAGAGGGGGAAACAAAAGTAACAATATAGCTGAGCCCCAATCCCTTGCCCCCAGGCAGTGGCAAACTGTGGCTGTGTTGAGATTAAGCCCCCACGTGGGCTCCAAATGGTCCAGGCTCCGGCAGAGACAGTGGCTGGGCTAAGGTCAAGCCCTAGCCAGCCTCCACTGTAGTAAGCCATAAGCCCCCAGCCCCTCAAAATCTTGTGGATCTGTGCCTACTTATCTTTATGATGCTCCTCATGTGATCCAGCAGTGTTGAATTTCCCTCTCAGTAACTCTCCTGGGCTGACTTCTGTGGAGTCTCTCTGATATGTGTTCCTCAGTCGCTATCTTCCCAGAAGTCCTCCCTCCTTTTCTTATGTTCTGTGTTCATCTGTTCCTTTGTGTTCCCTGTTTTTCCATTTTGGAGTTTTTGTTTTTTAATTTATTATTAATTTGGAGTTAATGCATATATCATTCTATACTTCAACGTCGTCAAGCAGAATTGTACAAATGCTTCCACAATCAGTTTTCATACTTTCTTTTTTTTGTCCTTGACATTGACTTCATATCCCTCCCCACCCCAAATCCTTGTTCTACTTGATATACCTATGGGTTCATCAATCCTGGGTTTCATATACGGAAAAAAACATATAACACTTTAATAGGGTCACTCCAATGACATAAAACCCCATAGGATACACCCTAATATGAAAAAAGCAAACCAAAACAAAACTACAGAAGATGTTGAAAACCAGATCAGGCACAGCATGCATCAGAGGGGGGATCAAGTGATGAAGTTTCAACTGTTCAAGTCAGATTAATGCCTTTGACCCTCTGTTCTCATCTTTCTACTGCACTCTGTAGTGACCGCTTTGATGGAGGCACTGTTTGCATCTCTTTCACCTTTCCCTAAAGAGCTTTGCACCCTTGGACTTCCACCATGGCGAAACAGCATTTGGGGCATGCTTGAGGAGTTAAATAGGTTCCTTTTCAATGCCCTTTGAGTTTTGGAAACAAAAATAAGTCTAAAGGGGCACTATCAGAGCTGAAGGGTGAATGAGCTAAGGTTTCCCAGTGGAAACTCCTGGAGGACAGCCCTTGACAGCAGGGCCAGTGTCATGACAGGGCAAAAAAATTCCTTGGCACAATGTTCTTGGCCTTTTCCTCACTAGTACAATTTTCAGCATTCATGACACTACTTCATACTAAATCCCTGTGTCCTTTGAGGAAATCTACCCGACAATTTTTGTCAGACACCATGGAGTCAGTTCGGACTTGCGGCTATCCTGTGCACAGCAGAATGAAGTACTGCCCAGGACTGCACTCCATTGTGTTTGAGCCCATCATGGCATCCACTGTGTCCACCCATCTCCTAGATGGTCTTCCTCGTTTTCATTGTCCCTCTATTTTGTCATGCATTTTATCCTTCTTCAGGGACTTGTCTTTCCTGACAATGTGTCCAAAGCAGGTGAAATGGAGTCTCACCATCCTTGCTCTTCTGGCCACACTTCTTTCTAAACAGATTTGTTTGTTCTTCTTGCAGTCTACAGTACTGTCAGTGCTCTTGACCAACACCATTACATCTTTGGAAAGCAAAAAGTAACCAACCAAACAACAACAAACAGTTGCCATGACTTTATGAGCTGACCTTTCTGCCTCGACTTTGGCTAAGCAGATAGCTAGAAGAAGTGTCAGTTTTGATTGGAATTTGCTCTATGGTATTCGTAAATCCAAGATTATCCACAATTAATGGATTCCATACAATGATCTTCCATCTTGCTTTAAAGACAGTTCTTTAAGCTAGCTGATCTTCCTGCTTGAGGTAAAAGCTTTCTAAGGTCATGATGTTCATTTATAATGGAAAATGTCAAACCATGAGAGCTTAAGTTCACTAACCACTTGCATCAATGGTAACTGTGGTCTTCTCGCAACAATTTCCAAACTTCAACAAGTTTGTTGAAGGTTGATGTTCTTCACTTGTCAAGGTTGATGTTCTTCCCACTCTTGGCTCATTTTTGATGTCTTATTAATCTTCCTTAAAATACTTGATTCACTTAAAACCTTGTTTTACATAGCGGAACATTCCTATAAACTTGCTGCAAAGCTTCAACGATTTTGGAAGATGTCCATTTGATTTTGTTTGGCCTTTTCATTTGTGAAATGAACTTGTATGTCAGTAAAGACTCCAAGTCGACTTCAATTTTACTTCTCCACCTTTCTTAGACACACAGACCATTATTTAGAACCTAGGGTAAAGAACCTGGACATCTGGAGGGTCTGTAAGGCTGTAAGCATGGATTCTCTTCTTTTAACTAATTACATATGTTTGGTGTTTAAAGAAGCATGTTCCAGGTTGGTGGCACAGCCCAGCTCAACAAGTGAAATCCATAATAATGTCCCATTCAACTTCCTATGAATATGGCTGTCTTTCTCCTTTCCCCCTTCCACCTTCCTCCAGAGTTTCCTGTCCCTCCCCTCTCCCTGCCCCAGCCTCATCCCTGGCCTTCTCTTATCTTTCGGTGTTAAAACCAGTTTACTTTTTCTTTGTTTTTCCTTATAATAATAGGGTCATTAAATATATATCTTTATAAGATTGTGTGGCAGTTACATAATCTATTGTTTACTAGAAGAAGCAGTGGAGTCTAGCCCGGTCAATCGGGTGACAGCTTGATGACTTAATTTGGAGGCTTTATGGAGATAAAGAGCTCACTGGAGGCCCAATCCACACTCTCTCTAATTCATCTTCCTGCTGACAAGACACAGGGAGCTATGCTGATGGAGCCAGAACCCTGGAGCTGGAGGAACCAGGTGGAGACCCACACCAGAGCTTAGATGCTTCCACTGACACAAGATCCACAAGACTTTTCACCCACTGGCCTGAGATCTTCCTGTATTTGGCATCATTGAATGTGTTTCATGAATCTGAAGAGAAATTTACAGATTGGTATCAGACATATGGGTTAATATTGCACTTGTGGACTTATCTGGACTGGGCTGAGATGTTTTCTTAATATACGATTACTCTTTGATATAAAGTTCTCTACTACACACATATGAGTGTCTATGAATTTGTTTCTCTAGTCAACCCTGACTAACACAGATTGACTAACTTTGGTAAGCATGATGTCCTCTGGCTTTGCCCATGTCTTGCAGTGTTTAAGAGAGTTGTCATTGTTGTTTTTTATTGATGCCTAATATTCCATTTTATGAATG
>NW_022111341.1:1036606-1038513 GCF_000313985.2 Echinops telfairi | reverse complement strand
TAATTTATCAAGGGTTTGTGAAGAAGGGCGGTGGGGGAGGGAGGAGGAAGAAATGGGGACCTGTTATCAGGGGCTCAAGTGGGAAGAGAATGCTTTGAAAATGATGATGGTGGTATACGTGCAAATGTGCTTGACACACTGGATGAATGTATGGATTGTGATAAGAGAGGTAAAAGCCCCCAATAAAAAGTATTTTAAAAAAAAAGAAAAAGATGTTGTGGTGTTGTTAGGTGCCTTTGAGCCTGTTCGGACCCTATGCACAACAGAACAGAACACTGTCTGGCCTTACACCATCCTCACAATTGCTCCTATGCTTGAGCCCATTGTTGGAGCCGTGGTGTCAATCCATCTCTCTGAGGCCCTTCCTCTCTTCTCCCTGCTGCCCCTTCACTAATGTTGCAGTTTTCTATAGATTTTTGAAAATTAACCTTTCATCTGATGTATCATTACTAAATATCCCCTCCCTAATCTTTTACCTCTTTTGATGAAGTTGCTTGATGTGCTTAAGTATCATATTTTAATAAGGTATCAGTCCTTCATTTTGTGTTTTATCATGTGGATGTTTTCATTATGTTTGGTAGTGTGTTTATGCCTTTTATCAGGGCTCCATATGTTCATTCCTATTTTTTTCTTTGATGGACTTTATGGTTGTGTGGTCTATATTCAGGTCATTGATCCATCTCCACTTGAGTTTTGTTAAAATTTCTGTACTTAGCCCTCACCTCAAAATCACCACCACCCCCCACCGCAAATTGGGCTTGTCCCTCAAGAATACATTTTTTTTTCATTAAAATAAGTAAGATCTCTAACTGCTCAACTATTGCTGAAGAATTTGCTTTTAAACGGTAAAATAAATAAAAAAAGAAAGAAAGAAACAAATTCTGCAGAGGTGGGGACCATATACTAGCCCTGGCTACTTGGGGGCATCTTTAGGAGATTTTAATGCTCTTTTGTTCCTGCCATCTATAGCTGCTTCCCTCAAACAAAGAAACCTGCTTCAGCATCGTCTTTAAGAAGAGAGAATGCAGATGGAGGATGAACGAGGGATGAACCAAATCTACAAGACCAGCAACACCAAGACCTCATGTTGCACTATTGCAATAGCAGCAAAGCTAGACACAACCTAAGTGGTCATTGACAAACTGTGGTTGGCACATGATGGAAAATCTGCACGTTGCAAAAACAATAAGGATGGATCCTCAGAAACACCCCATAACCCGCTTGGACCTGGTGGGCGTTAAACAGAGTGAAATGTCAGTCGCAGAACAAAAAACAGGAATTATATGAGGTCACTATTAAAAAAAGTTAGGGAGATGTTTTCACACACCAAAGAAAACATTCTCTGATGATTACCATTGTAGGAGGTAAATTATTGACTAATGGGTACACATATATTAACTTGGGTAAGGGGCAGGTGATATCCAATAAGAAGGACATAAGACAAAAATGATGACTGTAAAGGAAGTCGCTGGGGGGTAATCACAGAGGTCAACGTGATTAGGCACACAGCCCTGCAATAACAAGTCTCAGACAGGATGCATAGACAGCCACGCCAATAGACAGATATGGCCAGAAGGGTGGAACTCTACCCACAGACATCGTTTTGAAAGAGGATCCATTGGGAAATTGCAATCAACAAGATTAAGCAACAGGTGCGCAAATTGTTGAATAGAAAACGTTTGCTCTATAAACATTCACTTAATTTCCGCTACAAGGGTGTGTGTTTGTTTTTCAATGACCTCTGTTGCAAGGTGGCCCTATGAAGGAAGCATTTTATTTTCCCTGAACAATTTGAGAAGAAAGCCTGCCTTTCCCAGTAGATGACAAAATCAAGAATGCCACCTGTTGTTAGGTGCCTTCAAGTCAGCAGAAGGGAACCTCGAGCAGTACTGAGGCACCCACAACCG
>NW_022111341.1:1027420-1035846 GCF_000313985.2 Echinops telfairi | reverse complement strand
CCCCGGGGCCCGGCGCTCTGGGTCACGCTCCGGGGTGCGGGGCCGGGCCGAAGCCAGGGCTCCGGGAAAGCGGTGGGGCGCAAAGAAACGTGCCTTGTAAAAACGAGGGTTTTTCATGCAGCCCAAGTTCACAGACACCGGGAGGTCTGCTGGGGCCAGCCGGGGTTTGCGGGGACAGAGACCAACGAGAGCAGGATTTGCACCTTGTCGTGCGTCTGGATAGCTGTTTGGAGCGAGGTCAAGAGGGATCGATAGCCCCAAAGATGCCACCTATGGATGGAAAAGGAATTTGGGTCGTGTTTTATAGGTTCTTTGACTAGGAGAACGTTTACCTTAGGTCTTTCCGCCCGGGATTTTGGCTACTAGAATACGCATGTGAGGGCCTCGGAGAGGGAAACAGTGCTGAAATTATTCAAACTGTGCACGGTGAGGTTTGGGTGACGTGTGATTCCGGACAGAAGAAGGGTCGGAGCTACTTGGGTGCCATTTGGCAGAAGTGGTGGAAGGAATTCATCCTGAGATGAATTATCTTATCCACTAGATAAAATAATTACAGCAAACATTTCTGGCTATTAAAAGGACAGGGACTCTATCTAACAGCTGTCCTACATCAGGGGATGTAGCTCAGTGGTAGAGCGCATGCTTCGCATGTATGAGGCCCCGGGTTCGATCCCCGGCATCTCCAGAAATCCTTTTCTTTAAAAAGAAAATCCTGTCCCTTTTTGTTTAATTCTGTTAACCTGGATTTATTAAGAAATTTATTTTCATCTAGTTCGTTAATAATCGCAATTTTTCCTACTTCCTGAGCTGTTCAAAGGTAGAATAAATTAATACCATGAAAACACCCAGGAAGAACAACAGCTGCCTATCAGAGATTTATATTCAGACTCTACCTTTTCTCACTCTCCAGTGGTGGGGTAGGAGGGAGAGGGATCAGAAAAAACAACGTATCTTTTCGTAGTTTTGAGCTGGGAGGTAGTATGACATTTTAATAATTAGCTGGGTCTTTCATATCCTTCCTCAAGGGTCCACCACAGGACCATAAAGGGGGTATCTTAATGTGCTAGATCATTACTAATCTCGATTACGATTTCGCACTGCATTGTTGGCCCTACTACCAAAACTCTGTGAAGGTGAGATGGTCACTTCTACTACAGGAGGTTTGGGGAAGCAGCCCAGGTTAGAAATAGCCTGTGGAATGGAAGGTGAAGTTATGTAGAAGCCCATAAACGGGGGTGGGGGTGGGGGGGACACAAAAAAGACTCATTGCCATCAATTCCATCCCCATTCACAAAACAGACTAAAATGGAAACAAGTATTTCTTTGTTGCTGTTAAGAAAATGTCCAGTCATTTGTTCCATCAACATCAGTGAAATGCCTTGTCGGTGCTATTATGTCAATATGCTAAGTAAATGGATACAATGGAAATTTCGGTGACCAAAGACTATTTGCAAGCCTGTATCATACGTGTATATGGGAGGTTTGTAAAAAGAAACACTGGGATACAGAAAAGGGTAGGATGAACTCTTCTTGAGGAACAGGGTCATAGAATTTTACACACATACCAACATAAATAAACACTGGTGACTTGTATTTAGAAAATAAGAATGGAAGGGTTATAGCTGGAGAGAAGAGTCACATGTTAGTCTAGTCATAATAAACAGTAGGTATGTGGTATGAAGACATAACACAAATTGTTGGAAAATGTAGGTAGTTTTATATGGCTGGGCCATAGAATGGGACAGGGAAAGGTGGGAGGTTATACAGCCTCTCAAAGGTTTTGAACTCTGTATCCACCAGAGTTCTTGATCACAAAATCCAACCACTGAATATAGTTGCCTTAAATGGAAAAGAATATCTAATTAGCCAGGTCTAGAGTACTGCCTTCAGTATGGATTACAACTCAATGTGAATGAAGGAAGCCCAAATCCTCAAAACAGGATCAATAGGAGACATCATGACAAACCAAGAAAAGAGTCAAGTTGTCAAGTATTTTGTCTTGCTTGTATCCACCATCATTGTTCATGGAAACAGCAGTCAAGAGATCAAATGATTAAAAAATATATATTTTTAAAAGATCAAATGACACATTGTATTGGATATATCTGCTGCAGAAGACCTCCTAAGTGCCGAGAAGCAAGGGTGATACTTTGAGGACTAAGGTGTGCCTGACCCAAGGCATATTTTCAATCGCTTCATATGTATATGAAAGTTGAACATTGAATAAGGAAGACTGAAGAAGAATTGATGCATTTTAATTAGTGCGCTGGAGAATAATGTTGAAAGTATTATAGAAGAAAAACAATCTATTTGGGGAGAAATGTTACTGACAGGTAGCTAGATTATGGATAAAAGGGGGTGTCTCCACCATATGCCTACCCTAAATGAAAATCAGCTGGCACTGCTACGGTAAAGGAATTGGAAAGAAATCAGACTAATTAGACACCTATGGGAAAACTAAAACAGAGCATGTGCAGACTAAAGCCATCTATGGACAGGTAAAGCTAAACCTGGCCACAGCCTAGGCACATGACATCATACGGGTGTGCTTAAACTCAGCCAATAAGATCAATGACCTCAACCATGCCTCCCAAGCCAGTAAGGATGGGAGGGGTAAATACCAGACTGAGGGCAAGCCACTCCCTCTTGTTCAGGTGCTCTCTTGCAGGTCAGAGGGTGAGATTTCTTCCACATGTGGGGAGTCCAGGGGCCTGCATGCTCTCTGGGGCCCAAACTCTCTTGTTTTTCTGTGCTCTGGGTTCAGGCATTCTTTTGGCTCTGTGGACTCTTTTGGGATCCCCTAAAACAGCCATTTTCAATAGAGAACATTCCCATGCCCTGCCCTGCGACCTTGCACTCTTTCCAGAGATAGTGTATACTTTTTGAGACTGTAATACCTGAAACTTCCCTTTCACTCATAAAAGTTACTTGGAGTACAAAAGTGCTTCTGCTACATGAATTATTTCAGCGTTAAGAAGCAAGAACTGAGGTAAACAACCCGAGAAACCTAACACAACCAGAATGCTCTTTAGAAGCAAGGATGCTAAGACTTCATCTCAAGTACTTTGGAGGTGTTGTTCGGAAAGACCAGTCCTTGGAGAAGGACATCATGCTTGGTAAAGTAGAGGGGCCTTTAAGGCCTTTAAGAAGAACTTTAAGGAGATGGATTGATACAGTGACTGCAACAATGGGCTCAAACATAAGAACAATTGTGAGAATGGCCCAGGACCAAGCAGTGTTTTGGCCTATTATAAATAGGCTCCTTACTGACTCCATGGCCCCCAGCAACAACAACAGAGTAATGACAGAAACCTGGGAAAATCTGACTCTGAAAATGTCAGATTACCTAAGCAGAATAAAGGAGTTGAGTCCAAGGAAGAGCAACATCAAAACCTCCCAATGACAATTTCTCAATGCATGCCTTCCTGGAATTCAATAGGCAATGAATGAAGAGATAATTAGCATATTAAAGCAAGAAACATATTATGCCAATCATGGAAGTCCATTGTAGTTTATTTAATACATGATTTGCAAGTCAGGGTAACCTTTCAAATAAGGAGTCAAAAATGTTGCCAAAAAAAGAAAAATAAAAGAACTTCCAAAGATTCTGATAACCCATCTTATCGCTAGTAATTATCCATTCCCATTAAAAAGGCAGTTGGAATAGAACGAACAAAACAATTTGTGGTCATGAAAGGTTCTTCCAACAGTACTGTCTTGAAGAGCAATGAAAATGTCTACTGATTTACCCTAAAACATAGTTCTCGTCTCACCTTTGAAGTTTCTTTTAAAACTGTAAATAGATACTTCTTCCCAAAGAGCACAACACCCAAGACAAAATGTTCTTCACTAGATCATCTAGGTCATTTGTTTATGGAAATGGGACTTAGTAGACCAATATTTCCCAGGGTCAAGGCTGCAAGACCATTTCAGGGTCACCTCAGCCTTTCTGGATTACATGAAAACCTCCAGGTTTCTGCATTTCATGAGAAGCAAACTGTTCTTTGAGCATTACAAACAAGAGATAATCATAACCAAACTTTAATCTTATAAAGTAAATTCTTTAACTAATGTGAAAGTAGATTTAGAATGATAAGTAATATTACAAGAAAGCAAAGAGATTAGTTAAAATATTATTGAGACAGCAAAATAGTGACTCAGGAATGACCAGGTAGAGAACTTGAAAGAGAAAAAATTTATTAGCCAGTGACCCAGAGGAACTAGTGTTCTGGAATAACTCTCTAGTGGCGGTGGGCATTAGCTTTTATTCTTTATCTGCACGAGCAAGGTCAGAGAAGCAAGCAAGTTCAAAGAAGCAAAATAGGCAGGGATTTGCAGCGCAGGCTTGGTCTTAGTAAAGGAGGAAGGGATTTGGGGGATGGATGCATTCCAGGAACGATGAAGTACATGGGGTGAGACAGTACCTTGGGTTTCTTTTCCAATGGTTAAAATTCCCTATTGGGATTTTCCTTATGAGTGAGGTGGAATTTCCTGGTATTGGTCATTTTGAATCCAAGAATCATGTGGTCTACTATGCCTGGAGTGATAGGTGAAGAGGGATGACACAGCATTCATCTCAAAAAGAACATTTCAAGATCTGTACTGACAGTGATAGGATAATGTCTGTATATCTACTAGGAAGACCAGTTAATACAACTATTATGCACATGTGTGCACCAACCATTAACGCCAAGGCTGGGAAGCTGGAAGGTTTTTTGTTAATTTCTACATTATGAAATTAATCAACATACAATCAAGATGTATTGATAAATACTGGTGATTAGAATATGAGAGTTGGGACCAAGCAGAATGATTAGTAGTTTAAAATATGACCTTGATGCTAGTAATTACTTATTCATTGCAAATATGTTATTCAACAACGTAAACAGAGACTAGATACATGAATCTTGCCAGATGGATTACACAGACATTGAATTGACTACATCTATCAGAAGAGGTGATAGAGAAGCTCAATACCATTAACTCAAACAAAGCCAGGGGCCAATTCTGGGACAGATCATCAATTGCTCATATGCAAACTCAAATGGAAGGTGGAGAAAATTAAAACAAGTCCATAAGAGCTGAAGTATGGCTTTGAATACACCAATCTTAATTTAGAGACCAGATCAACAACAGCTCTGAAACAAATCTAACCCCAGATGACTTGTTGGATGACCCATCTAGGTCATCTATATACAAATAAACATATGACTCATATACAAATAAAGCAAAAGGCCATTAAAAAGAGAAGAAAGAAAGAAAAGCTCCAAATGGATATCAGATGAGACTCTGAAACTTGCTTCAGGATGTAGAGAAGCTAAAACAAAAAGAAGTGAAGTAAAATTGCTGAAAAGGAGATTTCAATGGGTGGCTAAAGAAGGCAAAAATATTATAATGAACTGTGTTAAGACTTGGAGTTAGAAAACCAAAAGAGAAGAAAACATTCAGCATATGTCAAGCTGAAGCATTGGGAGTGGAGGTGGGTTGGACAAAGTCAAGTCTTGAGTTGTACTATTGAAGGATTCTATAGTATTGAACTATGCAGAAAATATGAAAAGAAGATGGAAAGAATATACAGTGTCACTGTCCCCAAAATAATCGGTTCATGTTCAACCAACTCTGGAGTTAGTGTATGATCAGGAACTGATAGTACTGAAAGAAATCCAAAATGCAAATCCAAAACAAAAACAAGATGAACCAAAACTGTGAGATCCAGCCTCGCATCCGGAAGGGTCCTAAAGGACGATTGTGTAATTGAAGAGAAGAAAGAGACAGATGACTTCTTCTGATTGAGAAGGTTCAGCGTGAGCATCCCACGAGGCTTGGCCTATCTCCATGAAGGTACAAAATACACAAGAGTGCACCCATGGAGGGACTGAAAAGTAGGACACCGTGGCTGTTGAAGAGGTGGCTGTGGACTGCTCCTAGGACGAATGGGCATTGCTGGATCTTTTGTAGAGGAAACGCTAGAGACATGTGATAATGGAAACTCTTAGAAACCTGGCCTCAGGTGAACAAAGATTTGCGACAGAGAAATGCGGTCCAGTCTAGGGAGCTAGAAATCTGTTACTACTATCTTGCACATTGAAGTATCACAAGGAAGGATTTCAACTTCTCACTGAGTTGTGAACCAAATCCATTCACCTGACTCCAAACAGGCCTGCAGATTGGGCATCGCCAGCAGCTTCGAGGAAGGAGGAAGAAGTGCCTGGTTTGGGTATTATTATTTGGGGGATATCCTCACAAGAGATTGCAATTTGTGAACATAATTGGAGTTGATCCAGACAGGACAAACATACAGCATCCCAGTTGCCCGTAGTGTCCTAAGGACCCAAGAAAATGGTCAAGGCTCAGTTCATTGTGCAGGAGCAGCAGTAGACCAGTCCCTAGGTGGTAGAGGTTCAAGATGTTCCATGATTTGCTCTGCAGCATCTCACAAAACTAATTAGCCATCAAGTAAATACGTAAGTCTTCAGAATGTGGAAACGATGTGGCAGTAAAGTTCACCTGGGAGGAATGGCAGCTCCTGAATCCTGCTCAGAAGACTCTAAATCAGGAGGTGACATTGGAGAACTGTTGCAAGCTGGTTTCCATTGAGATCCAGGAAGCTGACGATCATTTGCTTGATTAGTCGCAACATAAAAGAAGCATGGACAGAACCAAATAAGTCTATAAATTTAATACATTGGAAAATATTCTTCATCAGCACAAAAACAATTATTCTTTACAGGAAAATTGTGAGGTACTTGGCATACATGAAAAAATAGCAAAACCAGATTTAATCATTCCAGTATTAAATCAAAAGAAGAGAAGCCAAATAAAGAAGTCAGTTGTGTCCAATGGAGACGAGAAAGTTTTTCTCGATATTGAACAAGAGCAATTTTGTACTGAAATGAAATTTCCCGAGTGTGGAAAACCCAATACCATGAAATCACAATGCATTCAGCATCAGGAATCTGACAAAATTGAGAAACCACACATAGGCGATAAATGTGGGAAATCCTTCTTCAAGTAGTCTTTCCTCTGTGAGCATCAGTTCATTCATTTTCTAGAAAAAGCTTATGAATGCAGTCAGGGTTGGCAAGAATTCGACAACATATTCAAACTCACTGCACATTATTGAACCGCATAAAGGACAAAAACCAAATACATGCTTCGAATGTGGCGAAGCTTATCATAGTAAATCATACCTCCAAGTGATTCAGAAAACTCACGTGGCAGGGATGACATCAGAAAACTCATGTGGCAGGGATGTCCTGTGTATGCAGTGAATGTGGGAAAGGTTTCACCAGAAACCGTGCTTTCACTGCTCATCCGTGAACTCACAGTGGAGAGAAACCCCACGTATGTGCTGAGTGTGGTAAAGCTTTCAGCTGGAAGCAATGCCTTACAGCACATCAGACATTTCACACAGGTAAGAAACCCCACGTATACGGTGACAGAAAAGCCTTCAGCTGGAAGAATGTTCTCACTGTTCATCAGCGAACTCATACTGGAGAGAAACCCCATGTATATGGTGAATGTGGAAAAGCCTTTCCCTGGAAGAAGGACCTCACTGTTCACCAGTGAACTCATACTGGAGAGAAATCCTATGTATGTGGTGAATGTGGAAAAGCCTTTAGCTGAAAGAATAAACTCACTGTTCATCAGCGAACTCATGTTGGGGATAAACCCTATGTATGTGGGGAATATGGCAAAGACTTCATTCAGACATCCCATCTCCAAAACTCACCTACGCACTCAGACTGGAGGAAAACATGTCTGTGAGGAGCGTGGTAAAGATTTTAGCCAGCTACGATGCTTCACAGCACATCAGACATTCTGTACAGGAAAGACGCCCTTTGCATGACTTCAATGTGGAAAATCATATATCTGGACATCAAGTATCATTCAGCATGAGAAAATTATTAATGAGAAAACCTTTCAATGGGGTGAGTGTAACAAAACTTTCAAAACAAAGGAAGAGGCACTAGGGTTTGGCCCGGGCTGTGTGCAGGACCAGACAATTGTGACTTATCATGTGGCTACCTATGCTCTGAATAACCAGCTGTCCCTCTACTGACATGGCCCACCATTGTGGGGAGAGGGGCGTCCAGACCTCCCCAAGGCATATGGGCACCTCATTGCTCTTCCAGCTTTCAGTGTCTGAAAGAGAGCTGATCTCCTGTTTCTGGATCACAGCTGTACCAAGCAGTAGAGTGCACACCCAGATGCTAGTAGTGCCTGCCCCACCCGCATGCTCTTTGTTACCCCCCCAGAGACAGCACAAAAGCAACATCAAATAAGAATGAAGAAAATAGAAGACGGGGGTAGGGGTGGGGAGTGCAGAGTGGAGACCCAAAGCCCATTTGTAGGCCACTGGAGATCCCCTTGCAGAGGGGTCTTGGGGAGCAGATGAGCCAGTCAGGGTGCGATGTAGCAACGAT
>NW_022111341.1:1023482-1026323 GCF_000313985.2 Echinops telfairi | reverse complement strand
CTCAGCACGGCAGCCAACCACAAGGCAGATCACCAACTGTCAACCAACCACCAGTCTCAACTGCCAGTCCCCAGCTCCAGAGATGTCTTAAAGGGACCTCAACTTACAGTGACACAGCCCACAGGCTAGGCATTCACAGGTAGTGTAGCCTATAAATTGAGGCACAGAACAAGCAAGGCAGCCACACACTGGTCCGATGATCAAAGAGCGAGAGACAAGAAAGGCGAGACTCACCGAGCCATTTATCTCTCTGCCCTTCAGTTAATCCCACTGGTGTTTATCGGCCAGGCTGGCACAATAAACTATCTCACTCAGCTTTCATCCAAAATATATACAGGCTTGGAGGGGAAGAATAACAGCCGAGAGGTACACACTCCTCAGAATTACCAAGCGTACAAAATGAAAAGGATGGCATTTGCTAATGGATAGAACTCTTGAAAGCAAGAAGGAACAGGAAAGAAGGATGAATAATAATGGAAAATCACAGGGAAGGTGGAAGTGGGAAGGGTGCTGGTACATCTTGGGGACTGCAATCAATGTACAAATTGTTGAATGGAAAACCAATTTACTCTGTAAAATTTTAAATCATAATAAAAATTAAAAAAAAAAGAAAGAGACAGACAAAAGTTTTGGGATGCTCACTTCCACCATGGCTTCAGGAAATAGGTACGAGCAGAGAGAGAGAGATTGTATTCTCACATCACCTTATATACTCTCAGGGCATGTAAACCCCTCTAATTACAGGTAACCACATATATAACAAAGTGGGCTGTACCCTAACCCTAGAGGTCCCTGAATTCATCGGAGGAGTGACCTACCACCAGTACTGGAGGCAGGTGTGTTAGATCAGGTTGACTAGAGAAACAAATCCAGAGACACTCATATATGTATGAGAGAGCTTTATATCCGAGAGTAACTGTATATTAAGAAAACATCCCAACCCAGTCCAGATCAAGTCCACAAGTCCATAAATCCAATGCTAGTCCATAAATCCCTCTTCAGACTCATGGAGCCACTTGCAATGATGCCAAATGCAGGAAGATCAAAGACCAGTGGGTGCAAAGTCTTGGGGATCCACTGGTGGTGGAAGCATCTCCAGGGCTCTGGCTGCCATCATGTGGCTCCATGTGGCTTGTCAGCAGGAATATGAAGCAGAGAGAGAGTGCGATATGCCTCCCAGGAAAGAAAAAGAGGAAGTTCCCAGAATCCTCATGATTAGGTCATGCTCACAAGGAAGCATCTTCAGGCTGTAACCTGATTGATGGCCTAAACTCTACCCCTTCATTCTTTTATCAAGTGGACATGAAATTGTGTAACTACCAGAGCAGGTAAAGGGGAGTGACTGCCCCCTAAGCTGGGAGAGCAATTGCAACCTGTCTGCTCCTATAGATAAACTGCCAGCCAGATAGCAAGCAGCCCTGTGCTTGTGAGCGGTAAACTTAAGGTAGCACTATGATGGGAGGATATTATGGGGATTATATTTAGTTAGGAGAATGTGATTGGGACTCATCTCTAACTCACAAGCGTGATGGCCTTCCTCCATCTAGAACCCTGGCCTCCCAGGCTTTTTAAAATATAAGACTAAAGAATTTGTCCAAAAAAAAAAAAAAAGAATTTGTCCGCATACATTCTCTTCCTGTTCTTCAGTTTCCCACAAAAAGCACTCCAGGAAGTGCCAGAATTCCAACGGAAATAGTTCAGCAAGCAGATGCTACCCTGTAAGCCATCATTCAAGCAATTGGAAAGGGAGCTACGTAGCCAACCGATTGGTCGAGATCCATATTTGTCACCACTCCAAAGAAAAGAGATATACCAGAGGACAGAATGATACAAATGACATACATCGTATCACCTGCACGTAAACGGTTTCTGAAGAGCATTCAAAGACGGTTGCAGAAGTACATCAACAGGACCCTGCTGAAAATTCAAGCTGGATTTAGAAGAGGCTATATCTGCTGTCAGATGGAACTTGGCTGAAAGCAGAGAATATAAAAAATATGTTAATCTGTGTTTTCGTGATGATGTAAAGGCATGGGACTATGCTGTACAGCTAACATTGGGAAGAAAAGGAATTTCAGAGTACTTACCTGTAATCATGATGAAATTATAGATAGACCAAGAGCCAAATTGGGATCTTTATAGAATACAATGCAGCTGTTGTTAGGCTCTGTCCAGTAGTTCATAGGGGCCCCGTGTGTGATAGAACCGAAACACTGCCTCGTGCTGAGTCAGTCTCACAAGCTTTGCTATGCTTGAGCTCATTCTTGCAGCCAAACGAATCCTTCTTGGGAAGGGTCTTCAAAGAGAACTGTGTGGTTTAAAATCACGAAAGCTGTACGTGTGTCAGGATTGCGTCCTTCCATCATACATATTCGATCGGTATGCTGAAGAAGTGAGATGAGAGGCTGGATTACGTTAAGAAGAAGGCAGCATCAGGATTGGAGGAAGACCCATTAACAATCAGTAATATGCAGGCGGTACAGCCTTGCAATTTGAAGATGAAAAGGATTTGAGACATTTGCTGATGAAGACCCAAAACTACAAACAGCCTTCAGTATGAATTACAATTCAGTGTAAAGAAGACAAAAATCTTCACAACTGGATCAAAGAACAACTACATGATAAAGACAGAGAAAAGAGTGAAGTTTTCAAAGACTTTATTTTACTTGGCTCTGCAAGCATTGCCGATGGAAGCACCAGCGGAGAAATGAAACATAATTCATTGGGCAAAGCTGATACAAAAGATCTCTTTAAAGTGTTAAAGAACAGAGATATCACTTTGAGAATTAAGGTGTTTCTGATCCAAGCCAGGCATTTCAGCTGACTCATATGCATGTGAAA
>NW_022111341.1:1021598-1023293 GCF_000313985.2 Echinops telfairi | reverse complement strand
TCCCTGGAGAGGGACATCATACTCGGTAAAGTAGCGAGTCAGTGAAAACGAGGAAGACCCTTACCAAGAAGGATTCGTTTGGCTGCAAGAATGAGCTCAAACATAGCAAAGCTTGCGAGACTGACTCAGCACGAGGCAGTGTTTCAGTTCTATCACACACGGGGCCTCTCTGAACTGACAGTGACTGGATGGCATCTAACAACAGCAGCATTGCATTTTATAGAGATGCCCGGTGGCACAATGGTTACCCAAAATGGAAGCCATCTGAACCCCACAGTGGACTCGCAGTGAGAGATGTGGCAGTGTCTGCCTAGGTCAGGATTTCCAGCCTTGGGGATCCTATGAGACAGTTCTACCTTGTCCTATCTGGGTTGCTTTGTATCAGAAGCAACTTGACAGTAGTTATGCAATGAGTCTGCTTTTAAAAATAACTTCAAGGTCAGTTTTAATAAGTTATATACTCCTGCAAATTTTCCATCTCTAAATTATTTTATTAGGACCTAATCCAGACACCATACTATTGGAAATTTCAGTCATCTCAAGTAGTGTTGTACAATCATTGCCAAAACATTTTCCTCCTTCTTGTACTCCTGGATGGCAGCTCCCCATCACCTCCCTTTCCAACTCCCCTGCTGTACCTCCTAGGAACCCTCATTCTAGTTGTTATCTCAACAAATTCACCCAGCCTGGGTTTCATGTACCAACAAACATCGAAAACTACAGAGAGCCAAGAATGTTACTAACAATAACAAAATACAGCAGAGACGACCTCCAATTTGAAAACAAACAGAAAATATTAAAAGTCAGATCAAGCTCAAAGTGTATCAAAAGGGAGATCATATGAAAAGGTTTAACCATTCAAGTCACATGTATCACTTTCGTCTCCTCTAATTGTCTCTACCCTACTCTCTGTCTGATAACCAGGTTAGTCTCATCCCTCAATTATGATTACAGGGGAATCACTAGCCTAGAGGTTTATTCCCTGAGTAGATCCTGAAAAAATGTATTTTGGGCTTTCACTGTCACCCATAGCCTTCTGCACACCAGAATCTCGCAACTTAAGCTCTGGCACTATTCTCTCCTTCAGATGTGGATGATATAATTTTACGGTCCTTGGATCCTAGATGTTGGTGTGCTTCTTCCATGTGAACTTAGTTGATATCTCACTTAAAATGACTGCTTGTTTGAAAATAATCCATTAAGACACCAGAAGTTATTCTTTCTGATAGCCAGGCACCATCTAATTTCTTCACCACACTTCACTGTAGCACCCATATCTTCCATACTTCCTTCATGAGGGTGCATATCGAGCAGGGGATTTGAGATATTTTTTGATGATGTCTCACATTTTAAACTATTTCTTCAAGTATTGATGTGCGCAAGCATCAAGATATCCCTCCATTCATTCATTAATTTATTCTTCTTAAAGTATTTCAAATACTCTGTATTGCAGTAAGAAGTGATACTACAAATAAGGATAACACCGTTTAATAGCTAACTTCCGTGATGGGCCCCAATGGTCCTTGTCTCCTGATAATCACAGGCTCTTATACAGGCCCCTCCCACTTGAATTAGATCAGAAGGGCATGCATTACACAGAAGTGAAAATGTGTGATGTCCCAGGCTACCTTTATAAAGACATTGCAGCTCTGCCTTGCTTTCAAACTCCTTATCCTAAGCGGGGAGAAACTGAAG
>NW_022111341.1:1012776-1014140 GCF_000313985.2 Echinops telfairi | reverse complement strand
AGGGGGTTCACCACCTTCTTGGCCTCCTGCTTCTTCACCACGGCCGGCGCCGGGGCCACCTTCTTGCCCTTGGCCTTCTTCCCTTTCGGCATCTTGGCTGGCTGGACGAGAGACTGTTTATTCAATTTTGCTTCCACTGTTTAAAAGGTCCAGCTCCCAAATGGACATTATCCTTGGTAAAGCAGGTGGGCCGTGAACAAGAGAAGCCTTCAACACAATGGATTGATGTGAGAAACAAAGATTTCTCTCAAGTTCTCTCCCCAAAAATGCCAAACCCAAGACGCTGCTTGCTACACATGGTAAATGGCTGTACACTAGGTCACTGAATGTAGGTCAGAGGTTATGCTACTTAAGGTTATCTAGAGCAACCAGAGTGTATAATCGGACTCATCCCTAAGTAGGGCCCACTCCCTTCTGATATTGTTCCCTTGAAGGAGAGCCCAAAGGCAGGCCCGGGACCACTCAAGGATGACTAAGGTTAAGCTACTATATTGAGTCTAAGGTCCACTCATCTTGCCACAGATGTACCCCAATTTCCTCCCTTTACTATTGCATGTACACCCCTAGGTCATCCCCCTCCTGTTGCTTGTCTTGCCTATATAACAATCCCTTCTCAGCCCGTACATTGTTATCTGTAATCAGAGGGCTTGCATGCCCCTCCAAAAGATAAGTCCCCCAAAATAAAACCTCACGAGAGCTCTCTCCTGCCCACTCATCTCCCACCTCCATGTGTACCACCAAGAGGAGCTGAGGTGAGCATGCTACCATGAAATGTGTCTGACCTCTTTATTTTACTCTTTCTCTCCCATCTCTCCCTTTTCTCTATGACTTTACTATGATCTTTATATCTCTTAACCATACAATTGCCTCTATCAAACCCCTGATTAGTTGTGGGGGGCTGGCTATCCCCACAGGTGGACACAATGGCTTCAACATGGGTTCAAATGAACAATTGTGAGGATGGTGCAAGACTGAGCAGAGGTTTGTTTGGTTGTATACAGGGTCAGTGGGAATCAGAACTGACTCCCTGGCACCTAAAAACAGCAGCAACAGCTTCCAAATGGAATACATTATGGGCCCACAAATTATGGATCTCCTTACATATTTTATTTATTTAGCATGGGATATCGCTGATGTCAGACGGATCTTGCCTCAACGCAGAAAATACCAGAGAGATGTTCATTTGTGTTTTATTGACTATACCAAGGCATTTGACTCTGTGGGTCATAACAAATCATGGATAATCTTGAAAAAAGTGGGAATTCCAGAACATTTCATTGTGCTCATGCTAAATTTGTACATGGATCTCTTGATCCATATTGTGGGAACAGAACAAGGGAATACTGCTTAGTTTGACGTTGGGA
>NW_022111341.1:1010085-1011342 GCF_000313985.2 Echinops telfairi | reverse complement strand
GCAAGTATGACAAGATTTCGTCTTTGGACATGTCAGGAGAAACCAGTACCTGGAGAAAGGCATCATGCTTGGTAAAGTGGAAGGGCAGTGAAGGAGATGATGGCCCTTAAGGGGAAGGGTTGACACAGTGGTTTCAACAACGGGTTCACAAAGGGGAACAACTGTGAGGATGGCACGGGAGTGTGCAGTGCTTTGTTTTGTTGTGCACAAAGTCGCTATGGGTCAGAACCGACTTGATGACACCTAACAAAAACAACAACAATCTGTGTTCCTTACTGTGCTTAGCCAGGTAAACATTGGACTGCTAACCACAAGGGCAGGAGTTCAAACTCACTAGTCTCTTCCTGAAAGAGTGATGAAGCTATTTCCATAAAGATTCAGTCTTAGTGACAGTGGGTGACTGTGAGTTTTATCTATTAATTGGCCAATTGTGTTTCTTCTTTGGGGATTTAGACGTTCTTATTTCTTGCTATTTCTCTACTAAAGTGGGGTTTTGGAACTCTTGCTCTTGTCATTGCCATTGTCACAGTAGATTGCAATGTGTGTGTAAGGATAGCAACTTTTTGTCTGCCATCTATGTTATGATGTTTCTAGGCTGCCATTTGCTGTTTAAAGTGGTTTATGGGTTTGCTTCATAAAATGGTGATACATATATAAATAGGTATATATAAATAATTTTCCATATCAGCATTTTTTATGTGTACAATTCTGTAACATGAATCATGTTCATCTTGTTTACCCATCACCACCATCTCCAAATTCTAAATCACCCTTTCCCTGTTGGTTTTCTTACTCCAGGTCTTCACACATTTCATTAAAATATGGACTTTAACATGTGTCAGCCTTGGAAATCTTCTGTTCAACTCTTTTACCTCATCACTTCTTCACTCTGCTTTAGCTACTCTACATTCAAGAGCAAGTTTCAGAGTCTTTCTGATATTTATTTTGATATTTCTTTCTTTTCTTTTTAAACGATCTTTGCTTTCTTCATATATGATGTCCTAGATGCCATCTCATGACTCATTTGGTCTTTGGTCATTAATGTCCAATATGCCAAATCTATTGTTGAGATCATTGTGCATTTAGGTGGGATAAACTGAAGGTCACATTTTGGCTCTTGTGGAATTGTTTTACTTTTTTTCTATTTCTATTTGAACTTTCATGAGTGCCTGGCCTTAGTCCACAGAGAGGACCACATGGCCAGCCCCACTATGAGACATGATGCCCCTCACTGACCCATGGCCCTGCGGGGGACAA
>NW_022111341.1:1007522-1008407 GCF_000313985.2 Echinops telfairi | reverse complement strand
AAAAAGAGTGCCTGGCCCTTTTCTGACTGATGATAATATATGCATCATATCTTTCCACAGATGTAATTAGTTTGATTCCTGTATATTCTATTTGGCAAGGTCCTTGTGTATCCTCTCTGTTTGTATTGCTGAGAAACCTCTTTGGAGGGGTAATGAAGATGGCATTGGCCTTGCAAAATTAATGATATGATTTCGTTCTTCAAGGTCATGTGCTCCAACAGCCAGCCTTTCGTTTCCAGCTTTCACATTCCAGTCACCAGTAATTATAAAGGTATTTTGATAGATTGCATGTTTGACTTCAGAATTTGGTAGAAATATTTAATTTCGTCCTCTTTGGCTTCAGTGCTGAATGGAGTATTATTGATGTCAGCTGCTCTTCCTCATATGCACATGGATATTATATTATCACTGACAGCATTGTACTTCAGGATAGATCTTGAAATGTTCTTTTTAATGATGAGCACAGCTCCATTCTTCTTTAATTTGTCATCCCTGGGATAGTAAATGATCCAGTTGTCTGATAAAAAATGGCCAATATCAGGCCACCTGAGCTCATTAATGTCTGGAGTTTTGAGCATTATATGTATAATTTTATTTTTAGTAACTTTACATTTTCTGTGATGAATACTTTTACGATCCACATTCTGATGTTTAACGGAATTTTGAAGTTGTTTTTATCATCCCCCCTGCCCCCATTTTAAGTTGTGCCATGTCAGCAAATGAAGATTCCAACAGCTTTACTGTGTCCATATTGTTAAGGTCAGCTCTACTTTGAGGAGGCAGCTCTTCCCTAGTAGTATTTTGAGTGCCTTCCAACCTGAGTGGAAGAGAGAGGAGGCTTTCTACTCCCATAAAGAGTTACAGTCTTGGAAACGCACAGGGACC
>NW_022111341.1:1004625-1005886 GCF_000313985.2 Echinops telfairi | reverse complement strand
GCAACGACTGATGTTTTTACTGTCTATAGTGTTTCCTTTTCCTGAATGTCACAGAGTTGCAATTCAGTATGCTTTTCCAAGCTGGCTTGTTTCACTTAGTAGTGTGCACTTAAGATTTCTCCATGTCTTTTCATGGTTTGACAGTTTTTGGGTTTTTTTAATTGCTCAATAACAATCCATTGGACAATTGTATCACGGTTCATTTAACCATTTGACTATAGAGGGACATCTTGGTTCATTCCAATTCAGAGCCATTTTGAATGAGTTGCTATAAACACTTGTGTGTCTGATACTGTGTGTACCCAGGTTTTTAACTCATCTAGGTAAGGACCCAGGAGGTTGATGACTAGATTGTACGGTAAGTTTGTGTTTAACTTGGTAAGAAACTATCACATTGTCTTCCAAAGTGAATGTATCATTTTGTATTTCTACTCACAATGCATGAGAGTTCTTATTTTTTTTTAAAAACTCACTATCATTTGGTGCTATTATTGTTTGAAATTTAACCATTCTCATAACTGCATAGTGGTATCTATCTAAAGACATGACATAGAGCCTCTCTTTCATATGTATGTTTGCCATTTGTATATCTTCTTTGGTGAAGTGTCTGTTTAGATCTTTTACTCTTCCTTTTAGTTGAGTTATTTGTTTTCTTATTGTTGGGCTATAGGAACTCTTTTTGTCTTGCTTACAAGTCCTTTATCAGACATGTGACTTAACAAAAGTTTTCTCCCAGTCTGTGGCTTGTGGCTTCATTGTCTTTACTGTCTTTCAGAGTCAACATTTTAACAAAGTGCAACTTACCTTTGATTTCCATTTTTTTTGGTGTTATATTTTAAAAACATATTAATTACTAAACCAAATGACCTAGATTTTCTTCATATCATCTGCTAAAAATGTTTAGTCTTTTGCATTTTTGCATGTAAGTGTATGATCTATTTTTTTCTATAAAAGCTAGGCCTTGGCCTGACACCAACATTGCTTCAAAAATATGCTGACACAGCTTTTGGTGAGAAGAAAGTTATACATCACAAAAGGGGTAGCTGCATAAAGATAATAAGGGTTTATTGGGGATGTCGTTGGGGGCAGGAGATAGGGAGGCTGAGGGGATTTGGAAACAAAATAGGAATCCTGGTGGGGGAAGGGAGGGAACACTGGAATCGATTGTGATTACGTCGCTCCAACACATTTTATTTTTATTTTATTTTTTTACAACTACTTTTAAATGCAATTTGATTTGTGAATACTGTATCAGGAGAAT
>NW_022111341.1:1001627-1003114 GCF_000313985.2 Echinops telfairi | reverse complement strand
TTTTCCTTTTGGGAAGGTTATTATTAGTTGCTTCAATTTCATTAATAGAGATCATCAGTTGGGCACTGGCAAAATGACAACAGTAACATTACTTACTAATATGAATTAACTAAAATATTGACAGTTCTTGCTTGATATTATGTTATCTGTTGCCATCTCACATGAAGCTGTATCCACAGAACTAATGTCGGCATTGGCACACAGTAGGTCCTCACATTGTATCGACCGAACAAGATAAAAGAGACGCTTGCTGTTGACGCACTTCAACTCCTGGCAGCCTCATGTGCCCACGGGCAGCGCTGTTCCTTAGGGGGTGTCTTGGCCACACTTTTTACGGACACAGATGTCTCAGTTTTCTTCCACAGTGTCTCTGAGTGGCTTCAAACATGAACCTTTCGATTAGCGCTTGCGCACAAATGAATTGTACCACCACCAGGGACCCCGACTTGAATAATATATCACTGTACACCTTGTCATCCAATGGTACTTTTGTGTCTAAAACTTGCACGGAGAAGTGGGTGAAGGGAGACGTCGGGCAGTATAAGATAGGACAAAATAATAATAAATTATAAATTATCAAGGGTTCGTAAGGGGGTGGGAGCGGGGAGGCAGGGGAAAAATGAGCTGATATCAAGGGCTCAAGTAGAAAGCAAATGCTTTGAGAATGATGATGGTAACAAAGGTGCAAATGTGCTGGGCACAATGGATGGATGGATGGATTGTGAGAAGCATTGCATGAGCCGCCAATAAAATAATTATATCTGTATATAACTTACACACGAGACTGATCATAGCCAACTCATCTCATCAGATTTCAAAATGCTATGGTTTCTTGGTCCATTATCATTTTTTTCTTGTGCTTTCCGAACTCAGTAAGTAAACAGTAACTGTAACTGGAATAACAGTGGCCGTCCTAAACTTTGCAACCACATGCTAATAGATATTATGTCAGAAAGTGACCACCCTGAATAATGAGAAAATAAATATATAGTCACTGGAAAAAACATTCTGAGTGCCACGGAAAAGAGTAATGCCAATATTTGACTTGAGAGGAATTAAGAAATACTTTCTGACTAAAGAGCATTCACAGTCCAGCAAGAGGCCCTGAGTGATGCAGACAGCGGGCCTCCGAAATCTGCCAACCAAATGCTTGGCATTGGGAAGCCACCCAAGGTCCCTCGGAAGATAGGCCTGGCCATCTGCTTTCAAAAGGTCATATTCTGGAAACCCTACTGAGAGGCTCTACATTTCACGGGGGTGGGAACAGACTCATTGGCAATTGCTTTGGTGTGGGTTTGGGTGTCTGCCCAGAGGCCCTTCCCTTCCCGCCTTTGCTTGGTAAAGACAGGCCCTGCCTGTCTTCTCTTTGACAGGTCAGTGGGCGCTGGGCAGATGTGCCGGGACACTTGCTTAACTCTTGCTCCCTTCCTTCCGTGCCAGCCACAGCCTCAATCCTAGACAAGCCCCACACGGCTGGGGCTCAGACG
>NW_022111341.1:999407-1000535 GCF_000313985.2 Echinops telfairi | reverse complement strand
AATCAATCACGAACCAACAATTTCTAAAATAAAATGGAAGAATTTTAAGTGTAAACTTTAGAAAAAGATACTCGGCTGGTCCTCAAACTCTATGGACTCTTAATTTAAATCATAGATAAAAATGGTTGCCAGTTCTTGAACACTTCGTGTGTTGTGTGTCATGCATTATCTCACATACTTTAAATCCCAAGAAATATTCCCCAAAGTAAACATTATTAGGTGCATTTTGCAGTCGAGGAAAGTGAAAACCGGCGAGGTGTGAAGTGACAGTCCGATTCGCACAACTGGTAAATAATCGAGCTAGAACTTATAATCAATATTTCTCGGCTAAAAGCTCGAGTTTTAACTAACAAACAAGCTGATTCATAAAAGCAAATGGTATCCAGTCTATTCATAAAAGCAAATAGTACACAGAATGGTGTAGGAATACTAGTTCTTAAAATTGTATGGTACATAAACTTCTTTGATTGCCTGATGAAAATGTTGGCCCATGATACACACACACACACATCATAGGAATACATTTTGTATATACTTTCTTTTAAAAAACATTAAGCTTTCAAAATTATGAATAAGGTGCGGGTTTTACATTTCAGACCATCAGTTTTATTTTAATGATTTAAAATACTTATCAACCCTGCTCCCAAGTAGTTTACCCTCCTCTCTTTCCTTTAAGTAACCCCTCTTTGTGAATTACCATCTTCCTCTTCACCCTAGTTAATACCTGTCAGAGGTAGAACCTTTTACTTCATCTTTCCTTCCTCCACCTCCCCCTGCTTGGTAACTTCCAAAGTCTGCTCTCTTTGCCCTGAAAGTCATCTTTTTTTCTCTCTCTCTCCCTTAGAACAGTGGTCTGATAAAACGCTCGTCATGTTGTGATTGACTAATTTCACTCAGCATGATGTTCTCCTGACCCACCCATGCCACAGGGTACTTCATGGTTTCATCATTGGTCGACAGCTGTGCATGATACTCTTTTTGTACCGATGTGTCTTTATCAAATCTTCTCCTGATGAATCATTGGACTATTTTCATCTTCTTGCTAACATGAACAGTGCTGAGATAAACATGGGTGTGCATATGGCGGCTTCTGCTGTGATTCTTAGTTCTTTAAGGTATGTATCCAGC
>NW_022111341.1:987501-989484 GCF_000313985.2 Echinops telfairi | reverse complement strand
GATTAACCGCGATAAACGAGGGTTCACTGTATAGTGTAACCGGATTTATAAGATGAACTGGGTTATGGTAGGTGGGGGGAGGAAGCATTCTAGAACTAGAGGACTGATGTGTGTTTCCTCAGTGCTATACCACATCCTTGTTGAATTGTCCCGTCCTTGTAAACCTTCTATGGGGGGATGTCCAATTGTCTACAGATGGGCTTTGGGTCTCCACTCCAACCCTCATTCACAATGATATAATAGTCTGTTTGGGATCTGTCTGATACCTGATCCTGTTGACACCTCATGATCACACAGGCTGGTGTGTTTCTTCCATGTGGGATTATTTGCTTACCTGATAGATGGCTGCTTGTTTCCCTTCAAGCCTCTAAGACCCCAGACACTATATCTTTTGATAGCTGGGCACCATCCACTTTCTTCACCGCATTTGATTATGCACCCATTTTGTGTTCAGTGATCATGCCAGGAAGGTGAGTATCAAAAAGTACCAGGTTATTAGAACAAAGTGTTCTTGTGTTTAGGGAGGTTTTGAGTAGAAGCCCAAAGACCATCTGCTATTTTAATACTTAACATGTAAATATATGTACATTGGCTTCTATCCCTCTCATTACAAATTAATGTGATTACATATATACATGCCCATAGCTGTACCTCTAGAAATAGATTTTGCTTCCTACTTCTTTCCTCTATTTCCTTTCACCTTCTTCCTGTCCCACTATCATGTTCACCCTCCACTTGCTCTCAGTAATTCCTCTCAGATACATTGCATTTGATCAAATCCCACCAGGCCTCCTTGCCATTGTTTTTTAGATCTCTTGTTGTTCCCTCATCCCTGAGTTTATTGACTCCCCACTACCCCTCTCCATCCCGTCCTCTCCCTTGTCCTTCCTGGCACAGACCGCTGATCCTGTTGTTTTCTCCTCAGGATTGTTCGTCCTGCCTATCTTATATAGATAGACATAGGGCAAAAGAAAAACAAAACAAAAAGTGATAGATAGTTCTAGGTCTGTCTTCTGACCCTTATGAGTGTTTTCCAATCAGGTCTGATGAAGGGTCAAGCCCCGTCCCCAGGTCAAAAGTCTGTTTTCAGGATTCGTCAGGGACTTGGTTACTTTGTACGTGGGGCAGACTAGGCATACTTTTCCACACAGTCTCCAGTGCTGTCCCTCAGAGCGCTATGGGTCAGTGAGGGAATGTCCTGTCTGAGGTGGAGCTGATTCTATGGTCCTCTCTGTGCATTGGCTGCTCTGAGTAGGGATGTCATCCCCCGGGCTTGGTGGGCCATGATGAGGTTATCTCTCTCTCTTAGTTTGCACCTGTGTGGTCTGGACAGACCTGCCATTCTCCCCGGGTTATATCGTCAGTGCTGTCTTCTGTATTACATTCTTGTAACTATTTTTAACCAACTCTTTCCTCTAACCTGAGAAACTATTCTTCGCCTACCATTTCTCCTCTTGGCCTTCTTGGCTTCAGGCAGTCAATTAATCATAAGTTAGCCGTAATTTTTCAAACTTATATGATTATTGTACTTTTCGACGGCGATTGACATAAAATGTGATCTCTTTCAAAAGACACAAGTTGTTGTTTGTTGTTAGGCATCATCAAGTCAGTTCCTTGTTGTGAAACCTTGTGCACAACAGAACAAAACAGAGATGGCACTCTGTCCTGTCCCATCCTCACACGTGTTCCTATGCTTGAGCTCATTGCTGAAGCCACTGTGTCAATCCATCTCATTGACTTCCTCTCTTTTGCTGCCCCTCCACTTTCCCAAAAAACATGTCCTTCTCCAGGGACTGGTCTCTCCTGACAATATGTCCAAAGTATGCAGGACAAAGTCGTGTCATCCTTGCCTCTGAGGAGCACTCTAGCCATACTGCTTCCAAGACAGATCCGTTTGCCCTTTTAGCAGTCCATGGGACTTTGAATATTCTTTACCAGCACCACAATTCAAATGCATCAATTCTTCTTTGATCTTCTTTATTC
>NW_022111341.1:978388-987266 GCF_000313985.2 Echinops telfairi | reverse complement strand
AAGACAAAGGCAGTGACCACTTCAATCTTTTCTCCAGTTAGCATGATGTTACCTGTTGGTCCAGTTGTGAGGATTTTGGTCTTCTTGACATTGAGTTGTAATCCATATTGAAGGCTACAATTCTTTTTTTTTTAATTAAACATTTTATTAAGGCTACAATTCTTGATCTTCATCAGCAAGTGCTTCAAGTCCTCCTCACTTTCAGCAAGCAAGGTTATGGCCTGCATATCACAGTTGTTAATAAGCCTGCCTCCGATCCTGATGTCCCATTCTTTATACAGCCCAGCTTCTCTGATTATTTACTCCACATACAGATGGACTAAGTATGGTGAGAGGATAGAACCCTGTCTCCCACCTTTCCTGATTTTAAACCATGGAAAATACATAAGAAATTAAAATTTGTTTATGACCTGGTAGCATAGAAGTTCTTGCAACAAAGATCAAAGAGTTGAGAGGCAGAGGGAGAAGGTAGGAATGGAAATCAATTTGCTTTCTCAGCTTACTTTCTTCTCTTTACTCCCTGCTCATGCCCTCACCCCCCTGCCCTGATGCCCACAAAGTAAGATGATAGACCCTGGGAGGGTAAGTTTCTAAAACTCTTTTCAGCAACATCACACTTTGGGGGGTGGTGTGGAAAGGGGAAATCTCACTTAGCAAGCTGGAATCTCATTTAGTTTTAGCACATTTGATATGCCTGAGCATTTTAAACTCTCAATAGCTAATATATTTGTTCATCAGGAAGAGTCCCCAGGGACAACAGTCATTTGAGACTGACCATCAAACTCAGGACGTCAGGCAGGCAAAGGAAGTGTTTTTCTACTGAGCTATATTCCCATAGAATCCTCAATGTTATAGTCCCGATGGCCTACAAAATTTTCTTTAAGAGGCATTTTGTGAAATGTGTTGTACAATAACTATGTGAATTCTATTGGTCTTGAATTTCCAAAAGAAGAAGCTGTAGTTTATGTAAACCAATGTCACTAGATAGTTTAGACTTCTTTTAGCCTGATGAGCCCAGAACAAGAAGTTGCAAAATTGGCTTATATTCTCTGAGCAGGGTCATAAACATAAGCCATGCAGATCAAGAGCCTTTTTGACACCAGCAAATATAGAAATATAGGTGTGAAAGCAAGCCACTAAGACATTTCTTAATGTACAGTACAAGTTCTAGGTGTAAGCAGAGCCATTCTAGTGGGTACAGGCTTCCTATACAACCTTGCACATTCAGGGCCCAATATCATTCACAGGCCCTGTGTGACTCAGCCTGGCGTAAACAGGAAGACCCCCTCTGTAGAATAAGTGAGTAAACTCCTGTCCTGAGGAATAAAAAGCACGAGACATGCTGAAGAGTCAGATATAATTCCAGGATATAATGCTTCTGAATCAGGTTTTAGTGTAAGGCAATGGTGATCTTCAAAGTGGGCCATTCCAACGGCAGTATCAGCATATATCTTGGCCCCACCCCAGATCCAATGGATCAGAGAGTCTGGGGGTTGGTTCCAGCTATCTGTATTTCAATAAGCCTTGCAGATGATTTTTAGAAGCACTGATGCCAGGTGTTGATAAAGATACTATTAACTCATTGGACTGAGGTGCTCCATGAAGGGTCCTGTTGGCGCAGAGGTTAAGCAAGTGATGGTCGGCTAACTGAAAGGCTTTGAATCATGCTGCCTTTGCATTAATATGACAGATTTTAATTTGAGAGGCAAGGTAAGAATTCATATAGGAAATGTTCCCTTACCACCAACCTCCATGCTGAGGGTAAACAGAGCTCAATCATTGAATAAATAAATCTGTATAAAGCAATAGCTCATGGTTTGAAGCTTGCAGTTGGACTATACTCGCATAACTTACTCATATCAACAGTACCTTAAATTCTGTGTCATTGGAAAAATTATTGATGTTATCAATGCAATTGCCTTACAGTCCAGGGAGATGATTGACAAATGTTTTTCTTTTTTCTTTGTTTTTCTGCCTTTTGTTTGTTGCTCTTGATCTTGTGGATATTTGTTTTTGTCATAATACGACCGCCAAAGTAATCCAGAGTCATCCATAACCCGTGGACAAGCAGATGGATTCTGGTCTCCCACTTAACTCTAGCTCCAATCCAAGAACAGTTCATTTTTATAATATGACCCTGATCGATACTTACCTTCATGAAATGATGACCAAAGATAAGGACGATACAGCAAAGTGTGGTGAAGAAAGCAGATGGTGCCCAGGTTTCAATTGGAATAGTGTCTGTGGTCTTAAAGGCCTGTATTCAAACAAATAGCTCTCTAAGTGAGGAGTCAACTAGGTTTACCTGGAAGAAGCACACCAGCCTATGTGACCCCAAAATGAAACTAAAAAAATCCAAACATGTTGAAGGGAGCAGTATCAGAGTTTAACTTGTGACCACCCAATTTGTAGAAGGCAATGGAGGGCAGTGGGAGCCCCCAATCCATCTGTAGACTAGTTAGATTAACCCTTTGGCAGATTCCCTCTGGCCACAGGCAAGAGACAGCAATGACTTTATTGTCAGACAGAGATTATGGTAAAATTGATTATGGTGGATAGAACCATGGAATAATACTATATTTGGTCAGTGGACCTCCTTCTTAACCCAACCTGAGTTTACTTTCGACTCAAGTGTTTCTCTTGTTCCACAACAGACATTTCTTCTCTGGCTTTTCAAATATTGTTGGTGGTCGTTTCTTTCTTACTCCCTGCTTATATTTTTATCTTGATCTTATTATTATTTTTTCTTGCCATTTTGTTCTCTGTTGTTGCTGTTGGGTTTCTCAAGTGTGTGAAGCACAAGACTGACGAAATTTGCTAAACCTAATGTTCTCTGGTTTTGTCCATGTCTGTGGTGTTTAAGACAGTTGTAATTGTTTTCTATTGATGCATGTTCCATTGTATGGAGGTTATCAGAGTTTGTTTATCCATTCTTCTATAATCGAAGTTTTTAGTTGTTTCCATTATTGTTGTTATTATGGAAATTGCTGCAATAAACATAGGTGCACATATGTCTGTCCCTATTGTCTTCTTTATTTCTTTAGCGGAGAAACTCAGTAGAGAGGCTGCTGGATGATAAGGTTCTTGTATTTGTTTAAGGAAATGCCACACTGATTTCCACAGTCATTGTACAATTCTACAGTCACGCCAGAAATGTAAAAGTGTTCCTATCTCTGCATCTTCTCCAGCATTTCTTATTTTATGTTTTCTTGAATTTTGTTAAAAGGTTCAGTGTGCATTGGTATCACATTGGTGTTTTAATTTATATTTTTTTCATTGCTAGTGGACTCGAACATTTCTTCCTATGGTTGTTGGCTACCTGGAAGTCGTCTTTGGGAACTTGTCTATTCATGTCTTGTGCTCATCTGATTGGGCGATTTGTGTTTGTCTTGTTAGGATGTTGTAGATTTTTATAAAATTTTGAGACTAGCCCTTTATCTGATATGCTATGACTGAATAGTTTTCCCCAATCTGTAGGTTCTCTTTTAGTGCTTTTAAAAACATTTTTTTATCCATTGGCCGATGAATCCAAGAAGGCAGGTCAAATGACAGACTTCTTTCTTCCTCAATGGTGTTGAGACTGACAACTTCCAGAGAAGCAGGAGTGAATGCAAGATTCTGTAACAAGTCCCCAAACATTCAGGACAGATGAAGGGTCCAGGTCCACAACCTCGTTCTGCGCTTTTGATGAAGAGTATCATGGTTATATACTTAGTAGGTCCCAGTTCTTTATTTTGTCTTCTGCAGTGTGGATGTTTTTCACTAATTTTTTGGTAATGTGTTTATGCATGGTATTTGAGTCTTTAAGTTTAACTTCATGTTTTTATTGATGGGTTTTACAGTTGCGTGTTTTAGATTTAGGTGTTTGATCTACCTTGTGTTCATTTTTGTACATAGTGTGATTTATGGGTCCTGTTTCATTCTTTTGCAGGTGAAGATCTAGTTCTTACAGCACAGTTTGTTGAAAAGTCTATCTCTGACACACTTAATGTATTTCATATTTTAGTCCTTTACCAAAAATTAGGTGACTATAGCTACTTGGTGGTATTTCTAGGTTATTGCTTCTAATCCATTATTCCTCTAATCCATCATTGTACCAGTACCAGGTGTTTTGATTACTGTGGCTATATAGTAGGTTTTTAAGTCTGGGAGTGAAAGGTTTTCTACTTTGTTTGTAATTTTTAATAGTGTTTTATTTATTCTGGGTTTCTTTTCTTTCCATATTAAGTTGGTGGTTAGTTTTTCCTTTTTTAAAAAGAATGGTGGTGGGATTTGAATCAGAATTGCATTGAATTTGTAAAGTAGTTTTGGTAAAATGGACATTTTCACATTGTTTGGTCTGCCTATCCAGAAACATGGTAGCTTGTTCCATTTGGGTAAGTTTCTTTTGGTCTCTTGTAGAAGTGTTTTGTAGTTTTCCTTATATAAGTCTGATTTCTCGGGTAAGGTTTATTCCTAAATATTTATATTTTGTGTAGCACTTGTAAACGGTATTTTAAAAAGTACTTTTTCAGTAGCATCCTCTTTAATATACAAGAATCCAACTGATTTCTATATGTTGGTTTCTTAAAAGAGATCATTTTATTGGGAGCTCTTATGGCTCTTATAATAATCCACACATCAATTGTATCAAGTGTATTTGTACATATGTTGCCATCATCATTTTCTAAACATTTACTCTCCATTTGAGCACTTAGTATCAGCTCCTCTTTTTCCCCTCCCTCCCCCCTACCCTCGTGACCCCTTGATAAATTATAAATGACTATACTTTCACATCTTACACCGGTTGCTGTCTCCCTTTGCCCACGTTTCTGTTGTCCATCCCCCTCAGGGTGGTGGGGAATATATGTTGATCTTATAGCCTGTTACACTGCCAAATTTTTCAATTAGTTTGAGCAATTTTTTAATTGAATCTTTGTGATTTTCTCTATTTAGAATTGTGTCATCTGCAAGTAAAGAGATTTTTCTTTCCTTTGTGCTTACATGGATACCTTTGATATCTTTTTGATGTCTCATGCCTCTAGTTAAAACTTCCAGGACTATATTAAATAAAAATCGTGTTAAAGGGCAACCTTGTCTAGTTCCTGTTCAAAAGGAGAATGTTTTAAATTTATCTCCATTAAGTGAGATGTAGGCCATTGGTTTTGAATATATAGCTTTAATTCTGTTGAGAAATTTTCCTTTTATACCTATTTTTCTGAATTTTTTATATCAGGAATATATGTTGAATTTTTTCAAATGCCTTTTCTGCATCGATTGATATACTCATATGGTTTACTCTTTTATTTTGTTTATGTGGTGGATTGTTTTTCTAATATTAAACCATCCTTGCATATTTGACATGAAACCACTTGATTGTGATGTATTACTATTTATTTATTTTGATGCTTTGTTGAATTTTAGTGGCTAGGATTTTATTGAATGTCTTGACATCTGTATTCATTCGAGAAATTGGTCTGTAATTTCCAATTCTGTTATGCCTTTGCCTGGTTTAGGTATCAGAGTTATAGTTGTTTCATAAAAAGTTTCATAGTATATTGTCCAATTGTGTACTGTAAAATTTTATGTAAAATTTATGTAAAAATTATATTGGTGGTGACCACGGGTGCTTCTGCCCTAAGAACAGAGAGGGCGAGATGCAGACATAAAACACCACCACTGCTTCTTTGGGATTTCAGCATTGGCAGTGGATAGTTACAACCAGCTGCAATGTAGGGACTTACAATGTATTGGATTAGGTTCCCCACTGTTACTGAAAAAATGGTTTTAAGCATTGTGCTGAGAGGCTTCGGGGAAGATGTCACCCATGTAGAATCACCCGCTCTGTGCTGCCGGTGTTAGATCAGAAAATCAAGAGAATGTGGCTGCTAGCTGGAGAGCCAGAGCAGGCTGGAGACCTGTGAGGAGGCCAGAGATCTGGAGCAGAGCTCTTGTCTTCTCTTGGCTGCGGATGCAGAGCAAAGTCAGTGTTGGACATCCTCAGCTGTTGGCAGCAAGGTGGTCAAACTGCCCACCAGCAGAAAGGTGGTCAAATTGCCCACCATCACATCCCCTCAAACATCAGAAATAAAGCCCTGAGGGTAAGGGAAGTGAAGGGGCAAGAAGAGGGGTGAGGTGAGGGAAGAGGGGAACTAATAGCATTGATGACTGTATAACCCCACTCAGGGCAATGAATGACAGAATTGTATGTGAATGGATATATTGGATGGTATAAGATACTGTGATAAATAAACAAAAAAATAAGGGTTCCTGAAGGGAGTAAAGGGGAGCTGATACCATGGAGAAGGAAATGTGTTGCGATTGATTGTGGTAGCAATGGTACACTACTGCTCGATGTGATTGAACTATGGAATGTTATGATATATGTAAGAGTTCTCAATAAAATGATTAAATAAATAAAAAGAAAAACAAATTGTATTAAGGTTTCCCTAGATGTTTGAAAGAATCCCCCAGTGACATTATCTGAATATGGGCTTTTTTATGTTGGTTTTTTTTTATGACTAGACCTATTTCTTCTCATGTTATAGGCTTGTTGAGGTTTTCTACATCGTTCTGTGATAATTTAAGCATATAATGCATTTCTTAAAATATATTCATTTCCTTTAGATTTTCAAGGATCTCCATAATTTACAGATAAAAGGATTTAACATTTCAGGCCTGAGTGTCTTCAATGTCCACTGCTGTTTATGGAAAAAAAAAACATTTAAATGTGTGAGAGAAGATCTAAATTTCTGAATTTATGTTTGTATTAAAGTGATAATGTTTAAAAATTATGAATTTGTTTTTAAATAAAAGGAAAGTACAAACAGCAGGGGACATTGGCTTTGCAATTCCTTGGACATTAAAGAATCTATCCAGTAGCCAGAGGAAGAAAGAAAGAAGAAAGTAAAGATCCAAAAATACTGTATTTTAAATTCTATATCATTGGCTAAATTCCTACTATCAATAGGATTACCACATGCCACATAGGGATGATTTATAATGCTCACCCCCCCCAAACGATAAAGATATCTTAAAGTGAACCAGGGACAGCTATTAACCAGGGCTGAATGAATAGATTTTGAGCTTACACTTAATCGTGAACCTTAATCGAAGAACAATTCGTTCTTATGATGTGGCACTACACGCTACTCAACCTCATGCAGAGATCGCTGAAGATACGGGTGCTCCAGCCAAGTGTGGTAAAGAAAGCAGATGGTGCCCAGCTATCAGAAAGAATAGCCTCTCTGGAGTCTTAAAGGCTTGTTTCAAAGCAAACATTCATCTAAGTGTGGTGTCAACCAAGTCCACATGGAAGAAACATACTAGCATGTGTGACCCAACAGTTATAAATAATAAAATCCAAGATCAGAGGAGGGAGCAGCATGAGAGCTTAAATTCTGACCACCCAATTTGCGTCGGGCTATAGATGATAGGGAAAACCCCAAATCCATTTGAAGAGACCCTAAGGTGCATTAAGGCTCTGGTGAACCCTCCCGGGGGGGACGGACAACAGAAAAGTGGGTGAAGGGAGACGTCGGACACTGTAAAACATGAGAAAATAATAATAATTTCTAAATTAGCAAGGGTTCATAAGGGAAAGGGGGTGGAGAGGGAGGGGAAAAATGAGGAGCTGAGACCAAGGGCTCAAGTAGAAAGCAAATGTTTTGAGACTGATGATGGCAACAAATGTACAAATGTGCTTGACACAATGGATGTAGGTATGGATTGTGTTAAGAGTTGTATGAGCCCCCAATAATATGATTTTTTTTAATTAAAAAAATTAAACATGCTCTGGTGAATCTCCTCTGACCATTGGTCAGGGATGTGAAAACTCTTCCTATCAGACAAAGGGCATTGGAAGGTAGATGGATGCAGATGTAATTAGGTTAAAATGTCACACCATATCGTTTGTTCTCCTCTGCCCCATTATAAATGTTTTCTTATTTTTAGTATTTTCTGCTTTCTTTCAACTGAGGTCTTTCGGTTTCATTTTGTTATCATGTGTGTGTGTGTGTGTGTGTGTGTGTGTTTCCGTAGATGAAATCCAGGAGAGGTAAATCTATAGAGGCAGCAACTGAATTAATAGTGTCTGGGGTTCTGGCCGGGGAGGTTGGGAGAAAATGGGGAGCTAATAATGAGTACAAGAAAGAAGAAAACGTTCTAAAATTGATTGTGGTGATGACTGTACAACTCTTTTTAATATGATTAAACCATTGAATTGTATGTGGATTATTATGTCAATAAAACGGTTTTTAAAAAGCTACCTTAAAAAAACATACAGAAGCGCGTGCTAAGTAAAGAAAACACCAGGGTAGAGCACAGGAACTCCTTATTTGCAAGGTTAAATTCGCTACAACTGAGCTGCAGCAAAGGGAGGCAAGCGTTTGGGAGTCGCAAACGTTTCGGGGCGAGTCTGGTTAGTTATCTGCTCCCCACTACCTCACTCCGCCCTCTTGCTGTGAGGAAGAGCTGCCGAGTTGGGTGGGTGCGTGGGCATCTTTGCACGGTTCCTGGGAAGCATCGGCCGGCAGCAACAGGCTCCACTGCTGGTCTAGGGCTTTCGGAGATGAAACGAATCCAACCAGAACCTACGCCCGCGGCTTGCCCAGGTAGCCCGCGCCCCGGTGTCCCTATCTGCCCTTAGTTATTGCTTCAAGACAATGTCCTTGGTCTTCGCTCTCGTCCGACTTCCCCGATGGCAGCACTACAATTGCCCTACTCGCCGTCTCCCTGTAACGCGTCCTCAATTAGAAGTGCCACCCACCTGGCCTGCGCGGGAATCTGCCAGTCGTTGACAGCTGGGAGTCGGAGAGAGGGGCAGAGGGCCCGCGGTGCACGCGGCTGAGCGCCTGGAGGTGAGCCCACCTGGACTACGCCAAACCTGCGCACCCCGGGA
>NW_022111341.1:975841-978011 GCF_000313985.2 Echinops telfairi | reverse complement strand
CCGGGGCCGCCGGTTGAATAAACAAATCAATGCGGCTTGCTATGTGGGAGGCGTCGGTGCGCCACGGTCGCCCCGGGCCGGGGCGGAAATTGAAAGCCCAGAATTGGTGTCTTAGAACACCTGGGGTGTCGACTTTGGGGCAAGAATATTTGCAATACAGATACATCAGCTGTTGTCCGCTGTGGTGGCTACATATACCGATCTTTGCCAGAGCCTTTGACAGATTACATTGAAATAAACAGTTTATAGATTTGTGATTCCCCCAACTCACAAACACTACTGAAGGCTGCTCTGTACTGTGACATACGACCGAACCCGGTACACCAATCATCTGTTTTCTTTTCGCTCGTTATTGGCTAACTACAGCGTTCCGGGCTACATTTTAGGGGGCTGGGGTATAGTGATGACGGAATAGACTATTCTCAGCCTCTCTGAAGAAGGAAACAGCCTTAATCAAACGACATAACGATACAATTATAAACTGTGGAATTACATTACGGAAAATTGAGGTAACCTTTGCACTACTTTAGTAAACGTTTATTAAACGGACCTGGTTAAAGATCTATGAAAAATGAATCAAGAAATCTCGTGACATCTATTGGCCAACAATAAAAAGGAAAAGCACATTTGCAGGTTTGGGGATGTAGCTCAGTGGTAGAGCGCATGCTTTGCATGTATGAGGCCCCGGGTTCGATCCCCGGCATCTCCAGCTAGGAGGGGTTCCTTTTCCCCCCCTCCTACTCGCACATGTTCAAGTACTACTTTACATTAGTAGATTACAGGGAAATTTAAAAAATAATAAATGTGCCAAATTATTAGATTTAGTATATGTGCTGCTGAAGTGTGCACTGTGCCAAATTATTTGGGACACAAATATGAGTATTTTCCAGTCTTATCAAACCTTTAGTAAAGTTGATAAATCTAATGTATCAACATCACAGATTTTTTCCCAGTATAGACTGCTGTCTTTAGAATGATTATAAAAAAATAGCACCTGGGGTTTTACAGGCTTGTCTCCAAAGAAGCAGCCATCTAAGTGAGATGCCACTAAGTCCACATGGAAGAAGCTCACTGAAGGACTGTAAATCATATCATCCAAAATCGAAGGAGGGGTGAGTATCAGAGCCTACATTGTGAGAAACCGGTTTGCAGAAGGCTGTGGATGACAGTGGGAGCCCAAGATTCATTTTGGGGAATGACATAGGAAATAAGTCTCTGGTGAACTCCCTCTATCTACAATTGAGGGACGGGAGGAAAGTGGTTCCTACATGGAGGGTGGTGGAGAGATGAGTACAGAGGGTCAAAAGCATAAATCTGACTTGAACAGTTACAACTTCTTCAGTTGATCCCCCCTCTGATACATACTCGGCCTGATCTGGCTTTCAACATTTTCTGTGTGTGTGTCAGTGTATCAATCAGAGGTGTTATGTCATCGGAGGTCACCCTCATGAAGTTGTGTTATATGTTCTTCTGTATTTCAGTACATGAAACTCAGGATTGATGAGCCTATAGGGACAGCAAGTAGAATAAGGGGTGGGGGTGGGTAGAGGGAACAGGAGGGAAGGGGGTAAAAGGGAGACAATGTCAAGAAATCTGGAAAGAAAAAGAATGTTTGGAAACTGACTGTGGTAGCAATTGTGAACTTTTGCCTGATGTGATTGAACTATGGAAAGAAATTATATATGTATTAACTCTCAAGTAATAATAAAAATAATAAATTAACTTAAAACACAAACACACCTTTAGGGGGGTGGGGGGGGGGAAGCCAGATAGAAGCCCTTCAAGGTTGCTAATAATCAGCATCGACTTGATGGCAGTGAATTTGGTTTTTGGTTTGGTTTATCAAAAGGCCAAAGTGACCTGCCAGTAAGAAACTCCAAAAATGTAAAATGCACTGTAATTTTTCTCTGCATCATGTGGATTCATGGTCACCGTTTGGACTGATTACATATATGAACTTAGTTCAACAAAGTGGCCTGTTTTGTCCAGGTCACAGACTTTTATATCCTAATTATTCTTCAAGACCCTGCTGAAGTCCACCTCCTTTGAAATCTTCCTTCCCCTCTTTTAAACTGTATTTTACCTATATATCTTTATGCTGAAATAATTTGTATCATTTGCATTATCCCATAATAAAATACAATTCAATAATGCAAAAGAGAGAGAGAGA
>NW_022111341.1:973256-974561 GCF_000313985.2 Echinops telfairi | reverse complement strand
GCCCTGGATTCCCTGTGTTTCCGGTTCCTATCTGTACCAGTGTACATCCTCTTGTCTAGCCAGATTTGTAAGGTAGAATTGGGATCATGATAGTGGTTGGGTGGGTGGGTTGTTATCATTTTGTAAGCATTTTACTTTATATTTGAGCCCTTGGTATCAGCTCCTCTTTTTACCCTCCTTCCCTTCCCTACCTCCCCGTGACCCCTTGATAAATTATAAATTATAATCTTTATATCTTACACTGACCACTGTCTCTCTTCATCTATGTTTCTGTTGTTGATCTCCCTGGGGCAGAGGTGTATAATATTTTTAAAGATTATAGAAAACGTTTTTCATGGCCAATGAGGCCTCTTTAATTAAGACTAAGAGCAAATGACATAAAGGAAAAAGCTGATACATGTGGTTAGGACATTAAAAAATTATAGCATTTATGGTTTCAACTTTTTGTTTGGGAAATATTCAAACATATGCAAAAAGTAGGTAATCCATTATGATGAATTCCCATGTGCATATTACACAACTTTTTGATTTATCACCATTTAGTTGTTCTTGTTTCAACTATCTATTCCACTTCACTTCTTTAAACGAATTTTTAAAACCCTCTTCCTCCTAGAGAATAAGTAAAATTCCAAACAATATGGCAATTTTACTAACAAATACCTTGGTATAAGGGAACCAGTGGAGTTTCTGAGGGGCCAGCCCCAATCCCAACTACGTGGACACGTGCCTCTACCCAGAGGAATTTATTTCAGAGGACAACACTGAAGCTGCAGCTCAGGGAGAGGGACATTTCTGATCATAGCACACAGGAGCAAATGAAAGGGGAGGAAGAGAGAGTGGAACACATCCTGGCCCACCAAGCCTTGAGGACGATACTCTCGCTCAGAGTAGCCAATCCACAAAGAAGACCTTATGACCGGCCTCACTATGAGACATGATATCCCTCACTGACCCATAGCCCTACAAGGGACAACACTGGAGACACAGTGTGGGAATTGCGCCCAATCTGATCCCACCACACAGAGGCAAAACACTAAAGGCATGCAACAGAGCAGCAAGGGGAACAGAGCAACGAAGTCCCCAGGGAATACCAAAAATAGATTTGGGGCCAGGCCATGGCACCCCATCAGACTCAAGCAGAAAACACTCCTACAGGCCAACAAACAGTCCTTGTACTAACTACAGGCTTTTCTTTTTTGTTGTTGTTATTGTTTGGGGGAGTTTTTTTGTCATTGGCTTTTTGCTGCTGTTGTTGTTTTGTTTTCTTTTGTTGCTTTGTTTTGCTCTGTCTTGTTTTTGTGCATG
>NW_022111341.1:961925-971963 GCF_000313985.2 Echinops telfairi | reverse complement strand
TTAAGTGGAGAGCAAATGTTTTGAGAATGATGAGGGCAACGAATGTACAAATGTGCTTTACACAACTGATGTATGTATGGACTGTGATAAGAGTTATATGAGCCCCCGATAAAATGATTTTTTAAAAAGAATTAAGATAAGCTAAAAAATACCTTGGTATATATAACTAATAGTGATAAATTGTCTTTTTAACATTACCACAATAATATAATGACAACAAACTTAACACTTTCTTAGTATGATGAGGTTTTTAAAAGTTCAGGGAAGATTGTCAGTATCTTGTAATACCATTTTCCCACAATTAAAATAAAACAACGGACTGCTTATTGTGAGTTAGGGGAGCATTTACTTATCAGGCCATCACTTTGTATTTAATAACTTAAACCAGTTGTCACACCTCCGGATGGCTTGTCTTATTTCTATCTACCCCTGTTGACCCTCCACGTCTGTAGGATATGCACATCTCCTTCCCCTGTTAGCGCCTTTAGCCTACTTCTGCAGCCTCCCTCCTCCTCTCACATCTACTAACCCTCTAGGTCTGTTTCTTCTTATTATTCGAACTTTCATCTTTATTTTTCTAAGTAACAATTGTCTCCTACAATATTTGACTTCTTGGGATTGACTAACTTCCCTCAGCATAATTGTTCTCCAAATCCATCCATGTCATGAGACATTTCACAGTTTCAATGTTATTCTTTAATTAGGTGAGGTATTCCACGGTGTCTATGGGCCAAAGTTCTCTTCCCACTCGTCCTCCAAGGAGCATTCAGGTTGTTTCCATATTCTTGCTCTTGTGCTGTGATAAACACACAAATACTCACGTTGCTTCTTCTGCAAAGTTTTTGAAGTCCATTTTATACTCCAAGATTCAGTTCATGTTCAAAAATCATTTTCCAGTTGATTTATTGGAATCAGGATCCAAAATCTTACACCTGTGTGTTCTCCTTGCATGATTTTCATGTCACGTGATTGATCTGTCCGGTCTCCCTTTCCCTAACACCGTTTATTTGTTGGGGATCGGTGTGGCCACAATTTGGTTGACTGTAATCTTATGGTGTCATTAAATATATTCCCCCATTCCCGATATTTACTACAAGCAGAGGTTTCATCTGTTTGATTAGACAAAGTTTCAATTTGTGGACATAAATATTTTATTGGTGGGGCTGAGCATGTTCTAGTTCATAGCACCAAGAGACGAAGGTGGTGTAGGTGTCTCACTTTTAGTGATGCAAAATTATTACCGGTTAAAATATATATAACAAGATATTATTTTCCAGATGAAAAAATAAGTCCCAGAAATCAACATCTTAAAATCAGACTGCTGTTTCCCCGGCCTCCTCAGATTATGTATTCAATCAATATTTCAGATTGGGTTCTGGCCTAGGCAAGTCTCCTTTGATTTTTAGATTAGTTAACACATGCATGTGCTGTAGATGCGTGTGTGTGCGCGCGCGCGCATGAGAGCAGTTCAAGTGGTCCTCCAGTCAAATTCATGTCTAAAATGAGCCCGACATGCCATTTATTTCTATGGAAATGCTACTGGGCACAAGATAGCTATACACCTGGACTCTCCCAACGGGCTAGTTCAGGTGGTCACAATTCTATATTCATTCCATTAACCAATCTTCATTCAGTCTTTATCATTCAATTCAGGCTTGGAAGGCACCACGTTTTAACTCCACAGTAACAGCTGGGGCCCGCTGCTACCGTCTCTGGTGAGCAGAGAAAACGATGTTCAGTCAGGAACTTAAAAGAAAGAAATCTGTAAGATCGCCCCATCCCCCTCCTATCCCCTCCATCTATCTCCAGTGTGATCTTTGCTCTAAGAGCACTTTAGAATTCAAAAGAAGAAAACTTGAGTCCGTCATCTTTTTAAAGTTTCTTTTTTTCTCTTTTTCTGTGTTTAGCAGCCTCAAAATATGCGATGTAGAGAAACTAGACTGATGGATTTGCAAACCTGCTTATTAAATAGGGTCCCCAGTGAGCCAGTTGGTTGATTCCGACCCTGTTGGGGTCCTTACGTCTCTGTTGGTAACAATGCTGCCCCTTAGAGGCTAAGCTTGGGTCTTCCAAAAACCGTACTAGTCTTCAGATGTGTTTCCAACAGGTTAAAAGAATGCACTAAACAGGACATAAGGCTTAGCGGGAGAAATGGAAGTGGGAGGAGGGAGGGAAGAAGCTCTGTGATCACTAATAATAGTGTCTCAAAACTCGTGGAGGTGCTGGGGATCGAACCCAGGACCTCGTGCATGCTAAGCACGCGCTCTACCACTGAGCTACACCCCCGTCCGCAAAGGTTCCATTTTGGAATCCCTCCGTGATTTACAATAATGATTTCTTCGCCTCTTAATGATCTGGTAAGGTACGGGGAGTGGGGGTAACTCCCAGCGTGGCGGGGCGGCGGGGCGGGATCCTGCGGGGAGCCCCCGAGGAAGTGGCGCGTTGAGACGCCCGAGGCAGCCGCCCAAGGGCAGCATTCCCAGCGCCCCCCTCCCACCCCCCACAGCGGCGGGCAGGGTCTGCAGCGTGCAGAGAAGAAGGGGGGCGGGGGGGCGGGGGGCCTTTGGGGGTGGCCCTGCACTGCCTCCTTGGAACAAAGACCCGCAAATCATGTCCGTCCCCCACAGCCCCAAATACCCGCTCGATGACGCTTCGTGCAAAGGAGGCAGGGGACGTCCGTGTGCGGGCCAGGAGGGCGTCCTGGGGGCGCGCTGGTGGGGTCCGTTCTTCCCGGAACCCCCTCGTGGTCCCCTGCTCTAAGGAGCTCCTCCCGGACAGGATTTCAAGGACAAAGGCGGCGAGGCGTGGAGCTGGACTGGCTTCTTGGCCCTTCTGGTTGTAGTCTTTCCGTAAAACAATTCTAAATTTCCGAAGAAGTCTAAAGACTAAGAATGGTACAAAAAATACCGGTATTATCCTTTGCTCGGCATAAACCATTGCTACTATTGGACCCATTTGTGTAACCATTGGCTCGCTGCTTCCCCCCCATTTGAGAGCAAAATGCACTCACAGCCGGTTAGCCTTATGTACTCTACAGTACAGAGACACCATACGGTGAGCAGCTTCAGTAAAGTTCACACTTCCGATAGCTGTCCATTCTACTGTCTGCATCCCACTTTGAGCGACTGACCCCAAACTGTCCCCTAGAGCATTTCTTTCCCTTGTGGAGAGCCAGGTATTTTATATAGATATCTCCTATATGTATATATACATATATTTTATGTATAGGTACATATACATATATTATATATATATTACATTTGGTGGGGTGTCTTTGTCTTTAATCATTCCCACAGTCTTTTGTTGTCCCTTATGACATAAGCATTTCGAAAGAATACTCTGTCCTTTTTGCTTTATTTTTTAGCAAAGAACTTCTTACCACAGAACTTGTCCCTGCTTCCTTCCACTAGGGTTTGGGCCATATATTCCCCATGGGACCATAACGTGGGCAGCATTATGTTCTTCGTGGAGTAGCACATCTGGAGATGCATGCTGTCCCTCCACTTTTCACTTTTGAACACCTGGTTTGTAGGGAGGAAGCGAGAGGAGGCTTTCTACTCCCATGAAGAGTTACAGTCTGTTAAGCCACAGGAGGGTGGGTGGGGTCCTGTAGGGTGGCAGCGAGTCAGAATTGACTGGATGGTAGCAAGCAGTAAGTTTGTAGGGAAAGAATTTAAGACTGCGTATGTTTTACTCCTAAGCAAAATTTTCAAACAAGGTTTAGCATACACTGATAATTGTTGCTTGAACCAATTTTTACTCTGATGGTTGCAGTTAGGGTCTTCCTACTCGGTCTCCCACCACCTTTGTAGTCAAGATCTGGCATGCTTCTCAAGAGCCAGAGTTTCCCTCCCACTCTTAGGGATTATTTGTGTCTCCCCACAAAGAGATACTGAACTTTTACACCCCAATACATGTGAGTTTGACTAGGTTTGAAAGTAGGGTCTTGGAAAACTTTATCAGCTAACGTGAGGTCACAGAGAGTACAGTTGACCTTAACTCGATATGAGTGATTTCTTTAGAAAAGAGAACCAACAGAGAGAGGGGGAAGCTGCCATGTAAAGATACTGTGATGCGGTATAAATCCGCCAGTGGCGAGGATTCCCAGCTGCGACCAGAGGCAAGGTGTGTATCGCTTCTTCAGAGCCCTCGGAAGGATTCCTGACCTCTAGACCAGTAAGAAAACACATTTCTGTTCTTCTCAGTCACCTAATTGGTGATGCTTTGTTACCTCAGCCCTCAAAAGCTAAAATGCCCACCATTTATTTCTTCATTTATCATTATATTGTCTGTATAAACTTATGGATTCCTATTGTTTTAATGGCTCATAATTGGTTATTATACTTCATTACTGTGGTGCTCACATAGGCTTGGATTTGGCCAGAGGAAGCACCCCCTGTTTCTGTGGGAAATGACCCCCTTACGTTTCCTTTTACCTTACAATGATCAGGGTTATTTAAAGTGAACAATGAGCAAATGTATAAGTGTGCTTTACATAATTGATGTATGTATGGATTGTGATAAGAGTTGTATGAGCCCCTAATAAAATGATTTTAAAAATAAATAATTAAAATAAAAAAGACTGTTAAACATTTAAAAAAAAAGTGAACAATGTGCGAAGTCTGTAAATATGAGGAGGCTTCAAATTTTCATAAGCAAATGGAATGAAAAGATCATTTCCCCCACATTATCCATAGCCTTCTGTGTTTTCCATGGGTAGACATGTATTAGAAGCTCGTTTTATTCCCCAGGAGCCTTTGTGGTTGAGTGCCAAAGAAGCTTTGGAATATTCAGACAATCACGTGATGGCATTTTATCGGTTTATTCAAATGCATTCTCAAATCTCTCAGTCGTCTGTGAGGAATTTCTGACAAAGGGAGAATTCCACTTTTCTTTCATCTGCTCAGGCATGGTGGATACATTTGCTTGTCTACTGGCCTATTGTCTGTCCCAAGATATTGCTCTCATTTCATTAGGGTATGGCTCTTATGCTATTGTTCACCAATGAAGGTAGTACTGGACCAAGTATACAATATTCACCTAAACAAAATTAGGTGAACTTAATTATGATCTATCCCCGACCCGCAGGAACGTCAACGCAGACCCTGGAGGAGGGAGTGGGAATTGAGGGGAACAAGAGACACGGGAAATGGAGACAAGACAGTATTCTGATCAAGCCTCTATTGAGTGAAAGGTTGCAGCCTATATAGGCCAGGGGAGGGGAAACACCCGTCGCACATGTAAATTAGGCCACTTTGGCAATAGACCAATCAAGGAGTCTGGGGGAGCGCGCCCTCAGTAACGGTTTACAGTCTTCAACCAGGTCCGCGAAGTGAAGTCATTTTATGCAAATCAGGTGCAGGCACTAGATATGTAAATAGGGTGAAGACAATCTCCTACCCAATCAAGGGGAAGCAGGATATAGGTGCTTTGTCACACCATGTATGGAAACCCCCTTATCTGTTTCTAGGCAGACTTGAAGGCTAAACTCAGTCCGTCCCAAGGACAGGCTATTCAGAGGGGAGATAACAAAATTTCAAAACTATGTCACGTAGGCAGGAATGGAAAAGTACTGCAAGCTCTGACAAAATATAGTGAAGATTGAGCCGAATGGCCCCGGACAATGATCGACATTAAAATTATGAATATAACCAAATAAAAATGCTTAGCGTTCCCTTCATCATTTCTAAAAGCATCATAGGATCTCCTAATGGGGATGCCAAAGAAGATATTTTCCCTTCCAAGTTTGTATTGAGAAATATGTTTCAAGTCAATAGTAGGTGGAACATTAGCTTATCCTTGAAATCCTGAAAGGGGCACAGAAGAGACCCTTTAGGGATTTGAGCAGCAGCATGGCAGTCTGAACTCCAGGTTAAAGGAAAACCTCCACAGCTGTCTTCATTCAAAGAAATGAATACGTTTGTGTAGCTCACCAAAGGAATGCTAGTCTTCAAATGCTGGGGTTATAGACAACTTCCCCTGAGGGGTGGTTGAATGTTGAAGGGGAGAATGTGGAATTCAAAGAAGGAAAAAGAAAGGGAGAGAAGAGGGGCCCCCTCACCAGAACTAACAATGAGGACAGAGTACAAAAGAAAGAAACCCCAATGCATTTTGGCCAGAAAGTATCTTTATGTCTCCAAATTTCTCTCCCCAATTCACCCCTAACTATAGCAAAACAGACCAACTCTGGTGAGCAGAAGGGTTTTACTGATGCTGAGTCTACCTGAGCTAAGTTCAGCTTCTTCCTGACAAGAAGATAACAATTGAGGAGGGGGAGATGGAAGGAGCCGGGTGAAATTGGTCAAGGGGCCTGACCACATCTACACAGTAGGTGGAATGGAGCCACAATCAAGACCCAGGTGTACTGACCCTACCATCAGCAGACCAGGAGGGAGATCTCCACGCTCCTCCCAAAGGCCCTTCAATGGTATGCTTTAATAGTGCAAGCCACTCAAGAGTCCATACGATTCCAGCTGCACCTTGGAATTTTCTTCAACCACGTTCTTATCATTGCTGAAATGCCACAGATCCATAGATCAATGCCATAGCCTAGAAAAAAAGCACACAGGGAAAGAAAAGATGCTTTCTTTCTCTCTGTTGGGTTAACTCCAGAAGCAAATGGAAGGAAACCACAGAGCCTGGTGGCTCCCAGAAACCAGGAATCTCGGGAGCAATTCTGTTCACCAGGCAGGAAATTAGTCACTAACTGTCTGCGAGAGCACCAGGACGCCGACTGGAGCTGGTATGCCCATTCAGGTGTTGAACAAAGGTTTGTTTGGTACCGAAGTGTTCTGGTTTTGCCTGTTTGTTTTATATCTGTCACTGATGAGTTTGGTGGTGCCTGTGAGATGGTCTTGCCTCTGGGATTGTGGCTGTGAAGATTGTAGCAGGATGAAGCCAAACAGAACATGATTGAATACCATTACTACAGAATAAATATTGAGGGGAAAGAAAATGAAGAGGGCCTTGTCGATTGATACCTGCGGGAGAGAGATGAAACTTTCTACTCCTGTAAAGAGTTATTCTCCAACCCCAACAAGGCCTGTTGTATGTTGTCCACTAGGGGCGCTATGAATCAGAATGGATTCGATGGCAGTGAGTTTTTTAAGATTGGTTCTTGCCTGACGAGGTGGCCGAGTGGTTAAGGCGATGGACTGCTAATCCATTGTGCTCTGCACGCGTGGGTTCGAATCCCATCCTCGTCGGATTGCGGAGCTTTTCTTATATCCTCTGTTGGATCGAGTAACCAAATACACCATTTCCCTTTGATGAGTTAATTAATTACCCCTGAACTGTATGTGTTGATGAGTTTGTCTTCCCAGTTGAAAATCAGGACAATTATCATCCTTCTGGAGGATTTACAGTGAAAATTTAAATTACCAGTAAATTTGTTTGAGTAATTTTTGCTTTCTCCTGTAATGGCCAACCGGTTTGAGTGCAGAAGACAGCAGCTTAGTTATACTTAGGAGAAACAGCCAAGGTTTTTTGAGGAAGTCATAGACTTAAGTCATTTAGGGATATAGAACATTTGCCTAAGAAACTTAAAGTAAATGATAAAAGCATCTACAGAAACAAGTACAACAAATTACTTATACTGTACACTGTGAGTTATTTTCAACCGTTCTGAAAAATTCACAATGCATGCAAAGTTTCAGCATCATTTTAACTGTACTGGAATTTTCACATGTATGGAGACTTTAGTACATTGACAGGGAACTGCCAGAGGTTCAGGATGGGTTCAGAAGAGCATGTGGAACAAAGGATATCATTGCTGATGCCAGAAGGCTCTTGGCTCAGAGCAAAGTATACCAGAAAGATGTTACTTGTAGTCTATTAACTATGAAAAGGCATTTGACTGTAATCATGGTAAACTAGGGACCTTGAAAAGAATGGGAATTCCAGAGCACTTCCTAGTGCTCATTCAGAACTTGTGTGTGGATCAAGGGAATACTGCATGGTTTAAAATTAGGAAAGGTGTGCATCAGGGTTGTATCCACTCATCATACTTATTTAAACTGTATGTTGCGCAAATCAGCAGAGTAGCTGGATTATATGAAGAAGAGTGCCACATCGGATTAGAGGAAGGTTTATTAATAACCTGCAATATGCAGATGACACAACCTTGCTTGCTGAAAGTGAGGAAGACGTTAAGCACTTGCTAACGAAGTCATACTGAAGGATTGCAGCCTTCAGTATGGATTAGACCTCAATGTAAAAAGACCCAACTCCTTACATCTGGGCCAGTAGGTAGCATCCTGATAAATGGAGGAAAGATTGAATTTGTCAAGGAGCTTGTCTTGCTTGGCTCCACAATCAGTGCTCATGGAAGTAGCAGTCAAGAGATCAAAAGTCCTGTTGCATTAGGTAATTCTGCTGCAAAAGACCTCTCCAGAGTATTGAAAAGCAAGGATGTTACCTTGAGGATAAGGCATGCCTGCCTAAAGCCAGAGTATTTGACAGCTGGACTTTGACTAAGGAAGACAGAAGAATCGATGCATTTGAACTGTGGTGCTGCAGAAGGCTATTGAAAGTCCCACGGACTTCTGAAAAGACAAACCAATCTGTCTTGGAAGTACAGCCAGAGTGCTCCTTAGAGGCAAGGATGGCAAGACGTTTCTCTCACATACTCTGGACATATTTTCAGGAGAGACCAGTCCCTGGAGAAAGACACCATGTTTGGTGAAGTGGAGGTGCAGTGAAACAGAGGAAGCCCATTCAGGAGATGGGTGTCACAGTGGCTGTAATGATGGGCTCAGGCATAGCAGCAATTGTGAGGATGGTGCAGAACTGGGTAGTGTTACATTCTGTTGTGCATGGCATTGCTATGTGTCACACTCAAGTCCGTGCTTTTCCGATGTTAACAGGGTTTTCCTTATAGCGACATCCTTCCTGACCCGGGGATGTGAGGGAGCGCAAGTAAAGCCATCCCTTTGCCTAGATCCCAACGGGAGAGAACCTCAGGACAGAGACAGCCGCTGGACCCATCCTCCCCGCCGTGCCAGGTCGGGCTACAGAGGAACAAGGGCGATCTTCAACGTAAAAGGTAAAGACGAAGACCATATTTGGATCCAGAATCGAGTGTACAGCGGAATCTGTCTCTTACCAGGGAACTCGCTCATCGGTGTTCCAGGCAGTTGGGTTATCAAAAAAATCCCTGGGCCTAGGGAGGCCCTGGGACAACTCCGGAAGCTTTGCCATCAGTGACTGAGCCCAGAGATGTGTTCCAAGGAGCAGACCAGACCATGGAATTGTTGGGGCTGGAGAGTTTCTGACCATCTTGCCTGAGGAGCCCCAAGCTCGGGTCAGGAGCGTATCCCCAGTGGAGGGGAGTTGGTGACTGTGTTGGAAGACTTGGTGAGGGAGCTCCATGAACCCAAAGAGCAGGTAAGAATTTGGAGGTTTCATCTGTGGAGAATTTGGGTACATGGATGCCCAGGATCAAGTAAATGGGATGAACTTCACACTGGTGGCTGCAGCCTCTGGCTTGGGACATTATTTCTTAATTGAGCGCTGATGAAGATTCATGGGTATAGGAGACCAGTCTTTGTGTAAGCGAGGCTTGATCCATCTAAGTAGACGATTTAACTGAATAGGACACTTTTATCGATTGCTTACCAGCAGAAAGGACGTTTCATTTAGTGACCTTGAATAAAGAAATATATTACGTGAAATTTTGAAAAATTACTAATGTCTTGTGTAATTATCTCATTTTATTTTGCCCACTACCTTTTTTGACTAAATAATTTAAAAAAACCAGCATTATACCTTCAAAGAGAGAGCAATAGAGAGACAGCCTAATTTAGGGGAAATAACAGAAAGATGAAATATGAGATCTAGATTATATGATATGCTCTGCCACAAATTAGGCATAGCACACCTTCTGCCTTTAATGTCTGCATCTGTGTCATGGAGAGATTACAGTGAACCCTCGTTTATCGCGGTTAATAGGTTCTAGACCCTACCGTGATAAATGAAATTCCGCGAAGTAGGATTCCTTATTTGTAAATCAAATATTTTCGTAGTTAGAGCATAGAGGAC
>NW_022111341.1:949278-960191 GCF_000313985.2 Echinops telfairi | reverse complement strand
GGCCAGGCTGGCACAATAAACTATCTCACATGCTCATCTGAGCCTCACTTGGTGGTCCAAGTGGAGAGAGAGAGATTTATTGCTAACTAAGGCTTTTATATTCTTCGGGACGTGTAAGCCCCCTAATTATGGGTGAGGAGATACATCACAGGAAAGGGTTGTGCAATAAGTAATACAGTAATGGGAAGGGGGTGATCTAGGGGTAGCTATGTAATAGGAAGTAGAGGTAATAGGGGTACACATGTGACAAGATGGGCGGATCTTAGATTCAGGATGGCAGCCTAACTTTGTTGTCACTGAGCTGGTTTGACCTGTTCTCTGGCTCACTATAGAAACCATTATCAGTAGGGTGTAAACCCATCCACCGGACCAGACTAATGTTTGCAAGCCTTTAGGGAGAAGTAACCCATTGTCCTTAACAGCAGGGAGCCAGCCCTACCAGTGGTGGGCCCAGACAGTTGTCTGGCAATTGACTGCCTTCAGGGAGGTAACTTGACAATCATTTTCCATTTACTGAAAGCAGTGTCCTAAGTCTAACATATTTGGGGGAGACAACTTGGGAGGAATCTTTCTGTTTCCCACACTTCCCCACTTCAAATTGTGTAAAATAATTATTACTTCACCATGAACACGGGGGTTGGGAAGACAGTGCTATAATCTTTGTCAAAGTTATGTTTGTAGGCAAGCCAGCTTATTTTTAAATTTTCTTTCCCATGTTAAGCTTTACTTTTGTCTGTTCAACACCTCGTTTTCATACAAAGCCACTTTACAAAGTTTCTTTAATTAAAATTGTGTGCTGGCACATGAATAGATGGATCAATGAAACAACATAAAATACAAAAGTAGACCTAGGCACACAGGGAAATTTAGTATACTAAATGTGCCATCTCAAAATGCTGATGACAAAGATGGAATTTTAAAGAAAATAAATTATATTGGGGCCAAAGGATAGCCATTTTGAAAAGAAACAAATGAGATTTACATTCGTTATATCCACTCCCACGTCACTGAAGAAACTTCAAATGTGTCACAAACCAAAATCTAAAAAATTTTACCATGCAGGTTTTAGGAGAACACAGAAATGACCTCTCTTAAAACTTGAGTGTGAAAAACAAACAACTTGAGTGTGAAGCAGACTTTTCTAATCATTGGTCAGTTTAGATGTAATATCAAGAAAGTAATGATAAATTTACATACATTTAAAATGCAGGGGGACCAAAACTCCACACAAAAATAAAGTAATAAGTTGATAAAAAAATATTTGCAAAATATCATGAATAAATGCTAACCTTCAGAGTAAAAGCAATAAAAATGCTTAAGATACATGAGCAATTTTCTGAAATATAAAGAGGTGGCTTTTAACTCACTGCCTTCAAGTTGATTGTGACTCATAGCGACCCCACAAAACAGGGCAGAACTAGTCCCGTGGATTTCTGAGACCGTCACTCTTTTATGGAGCAGAAAGTCTCATATTTCTCCTCATGGCTTTTAAGAATATGGAAAAATACTTTATTTCAATATAATAACAATTCAAAACAACCGGATTCCCATTTACCACCTATCAGGTCCTCTGCTGTGTTGGTGGGAGTCCAAAATGGCCCAACTCCTCAGAGAGAGTACGTTGGCATCATTCAGCAAACCTATCTGTGTGTTTACCTCCAGCTCAATTCAACCTACAGCCTGGATCTTGCCCCTTCAGGTGTCTTTCTGTTCCCCAAACTCAACCTTTGAAAGGAACACAGTTTCATTCCCAAGGATGCCAAAACCATGCAAATAAAAGAATCTTATGGACAGAATCGAAACATTGTCAGATACTGAAAACCTCATGAAAGGAAGCAGAACATTGTCAGACATAATGCCAGAAGATAAGACTTCCAGGTCAGAAGGCACTCAAAATCTAAGTGAGAAAGAGCTTCCTTCTCAAAGTCGAGTCATACATCATGGTGTGAATGCAGTAAAGCCTGTGAGAATAAAGCCTTTGGGACCTTCATTTGCTGATGGGGTATGACTCAAAATGAGAAGAAACACCTGCAAACATCTACTGATGATTGGAACTGTTAGGTAGGCTAGCATAGGGATGTCCGTTAACGCATGCCCAGAGGACCAAGCTACGGAAACAAAGGAGTGGAACCCTACACATGCTGAGAGGTTCAGGTTTCCAGCTGGGTATGCATGGGTGGGCACTGAACCTGGATTGACCCACCTAGGCCAGGTGAATTCAATTCAGCCAATGGGGCCGTCCACCACACCTCCCTGTGAAATCATTGAAAAGGCAGGAGCCTGGCAGAACTTTGGCAGAACTTTGGGAGACTTTGCATGACTGCAAGCAGCTTCCGGGCAGGCTGCATGTTCAGGAGGAGTCCTATGGGTGCCTGTGTAAACCTGAAACTTCTTCTAATGCTCATAAAACTCACTTGGATCATGAACCAGGCTTCAGCGTGAATTCTTTCACGCACAGAGCCAAGGACTGAGATATATCTAGCTCCAGAGAGATCTAACAGAACTTATAATGACTTGTATGAAGCATGAATCTGGTAAAATTGGAAGTCATCAAAAATGAAGTGGAATGCAGAAAGATTGATATCCTAGGTGTTAGTGAGCTGCTATGGATTGATATTGGCCATCTTGAACCAGGAAGGCATATGGCTTACTATGCTGGGAAAGACGCAGTCAAGAGGCATGGCATTGTAGTCATCTTCAAAAGGAACATTTCAGGATCTGTCTTGAAGTCCAATGCTGTATGTGATAGGATTATATCTATCCACCTTCAATGAGATCCAATTAATACAACTATCATTCAAAGGTATGCATCAACCACAAAAGCTAGTGATGCAGAAATTAAAGAATTCTGTCAATGTCTTCAATCTGAAATTGACCAAACATACAATCAAGATGCATTGATAATTATTGGTGATTGGAATCCAAACGTTGGAAACAAAGGGGAAGGAACTGTAGTTGAAAAATATGTTCTTAGTGATATAAATGAAACTGGAGATTGGATGATAGAATTTTGCAAGACCAATGACTTGTTCATAACGAATACGATTTTCAACCACAAAAATGACAAGTATAGACTTTTCCAGATAGAATACACAGAAATTAAATTCACTACATTTGTGAGAAGAAATGATGAAGAAGCTCATATTAGCAGCTAAAATTAGGCTAGGAGCTGATTGAAATAGACTACCAATTGCTTATATGTAAGTTCAGGTGGAAGCTGAAGAAAATTAAAACAAGTGCACAAGAGCCAAAAATATGACCTTACGTCTATATCACCTGGATTTTAGAACATATCAAGGACAGATTTGATGCATTTAACACTAATGACAGAAGGTTTAATGAGCTGTGGAATAACATCAAGAACATCGTTTATGAAGAAAGCAAGAGGCCAATAAGAAGACAGGAAAGAAAGAAAAGATTAAAGTAGATGCCAGAAGAGAATCTGAAACGTGCTCTTACTTGTAGAGTAGCTAAGGCAATGGAGGGAATGATGAAGTTAAGGAGCCGAACAGAAAATTCAAAGGATAGCTCAAAAGACAAAGTCAAATATTATAATGAAATGTGCAAACAGCTAGTTATAAAACCAGAAAGGAAAAACATGCTCAGCATATCTGAAACTAAACAACTCCGAAAACATTCAACCCTCAAGTTGCAAGATTGAAAAATTCTATGGACAAACTATTGAATGATGCGGAAGTATCAACAGAAGATGGAAAGAATAAACAGTAACTGTACCAAAACAAACTAGTAGACATTCCATTTGAGGAAGTAACCCAAGGGCAAGAACCAATCATCCTGAAGGAAGAAGTTCAAGCTGCACTGAAAGCATGAGTCAATAACAAGGGTCCAGGAATTGATGGAATATCAATTGAAACATTTTATCAAGCTGATGAAGCACTGGAAGCACTTACTCAACTATGCCTGGGTATTTAAAAGACAGCTACTTGGTCAACTGGCTGGAAGAGATCCATATTTGTATCCATTCCAAAGAAAGGTGATCCAACAGAATGCTCAAATTATAGAACAATGTCATTAATAACATGCAAGTAAAAAATTGTCAGATGGACCTTGGCTGAAAGTAAATAATAGGAAGATGTATTGATGATAAAAAGATATTCGACTACATGGGTTACAACAAACTGGATAACCCTGAGAAGAAAGGAATTTCAGAACCCCTAATTGTGCTCATGCAAACCTTGTGCATGGATCAAGAGGCAGCTGTGCGAACAGAACAAGGGAATACTGAATGGTTTCAAATCAGGAATGGTGTGCTGCAGGGTTACAACCTTTCACCACACTTATTTAATCTATACACTGAGCAAATAGAAGAGATGGGCTTTATGAAGGAAAATGTGGCATCAGGATTGGAGGAAGGTTTAACAACAACCTGTGATACAACCTGGCTTGCTATAAATGAGGAGGCCTTGAAGCACTTGACAATGACGATGAAGGATTGAAGCTTTCAGTACGGGTCACAACTCAATGCAAAGAAGACCCAAATCCTCACAACTGGACCAATACATAACATCTTGATAAACATAGAGAAAGATTGAAGTTGTCAAGGAGTTTGTCTTGCTTGGATCCACAATCAATGCTCATGGAAACAGCGATCAAGAGATGAAGTGACTCATTACATTGGGTAAATCTGCACAATACCTCTTAAAAGTGCTGAAAGGCAAGGTTACATTTAGGATTAAGGTGCACCTACCCTGATCCATATTTTCAATGGCCTTATATGCATGTGAAAGTTGTGCGTCAAATACGGAAGACTAAGAAGATTCAATGCATTTGAATAATGGTGCTGGTGAAAAATAATGAAAGCACCATGGTCAGCCAAAAGAACAAGCAAATGGGTCTTGGAAGACATACAGCTAGCATCCTCCTGAGAGGCAAGGAAGGTGAGACTTTGGATGTGGTGTCAGGAAATGCCAGTCTCTGTAGAAGGACATTATGCTTGGTAAAGTGGAGGAGTAGCAAAAAAGAGGAAGGCCCGCAAGGAGACGGATTGACACACTGGCTGCATCAATGGGCTGAAACACAACAACACTTGTTGAGAATGGCATGGGACTGTGTAGTGCTTCACTCTGTTGTACATACGGTTGATATGGGTTGGAACTGATGCCATGGTACCTAACAACAAGGCTATAAAACATGTCTGTAGTGGTACTCAAAAAGAAAGACGATGAGGGGAGCGATGAGCTCTGCACAGAAAATTGCTGCGTAATAAGTAAAGAAGTCACCATTTTCCTACACCCAGGGTAACAGTGGACTCAGGCAAAGATGAATCAATGAATGCTACAGATGTGGGACGAAAGACATTATTGGGAAATAACATCCTAAATCATTACTCTCTAGTTGATTTATTCATTATAGTGGGGAAAATGTATTTTCAGAGTAGTAGATCTGGTCGTCACTACCATAACCAAAGAATCACATTTATCATTATCAACAAAGAAATAAGCTGAAAGTTACATGTTCTTTGTAGTATAACATTATGTAAGATAAGTACACACCATCTACGTAACATTCTTCCAAAGAATTTTAGTTACAATCTATTTGTGAAGAAGCAATCTGATAAACTCATAATGTCTTTTATTTTACTCCTGACTTTGAATTGAATAAGAAATACAAAAGGCAGAAAACCATTTTAGATTAAAAGAAACAAAGGAGACATAATAAATAAAAACAATGTATAAACACTAATTCATTCATGGACTTGAAAAAAAACAGAAACAAAAGAAAAAACACACAAACCAAGAAACCTAGGGGCAATTGGGAAATATAAACTATGTACTGGATGATTAAGTGTAGGGATTGGATAATGATTTCTGTTTACTATACACTGTTATCCAACTTGGCTCCCTTTTTCATCCATAACATTCTATGCTAATATTTTTCATAATTGGTCAAAAACAGCTGTATTGTACATTTGCTACCACAATCAGTTTCAAAACATTCTTTTCCTGGTTAAACTCCTGTCAGAGTAATCCAGCCTCTAACAACCGAGGGGTCCGAAGGCGCAATTGAATGGCTCTAATATATAAAGATCATAGTAAAGTCTGTTTGAGCCCCCAATAAAATGATTTAAGTAAAATAAAATAAAAACAACGAAAAAAATCATAATAAAGTCATAGAGAAAGGAAAGAGAGAAGAGAGAATAAAATAAAGGAATCAGACAGTTTATGGTAGCATGCTCACCCCCGGGACAGCCATGATCTCAGCAGCCAGGTCCGTGCAGAGAGAGAATATATTTCCAATCACAGCCTACATACATTTTCGGGGACGTGCAAGCCCCCGTGATTACAGGTAACCACATGCATAACAGGAAGGGGCTGTACAATCGGCATACGTTCGACAAGAAGGGAATGGACGAGCTAGGGGTGTACGTGCAATAGGAAGGGGAGGCACGAGGGGCAAGCATGTGCCCTAGATTCAAGATGGCAGCCTAACCTTGGTCCTCCTTATGTTGACTTGACCTTGTCTTTGGGCTCTCCTTCAGGGGAGCAATCCACTATCCTTATCAGCGGGGAGTGGGCCCCACCTATGGTGGGACAGACTGTAGAGTCTGATTGCTCTAGAGGGCTGATTATCCTCAGGAAGAAAACCTCGAAGCAGCTTTCTTCCAAGTGTATAGTCAATGACCATGTGTTCTTAGATTTGGCATATATTTTGGGGGGACAACCTGGGAAAAACCTTTCTGTATCTCACAAGCTCCCTTTTACTCCAGCCCACCCCCACCACTACCACTGTCCCCCGCCCCCAGAAACACTTATTCTACTTGCCATCCCTATAAGTTCATCAGTCCTGGGTTTCAGATACTAAAGAACAGAAAAAACCATAAAATACAAATTCAAGAGGGTGACCCCTATTGACATAACACATCTGAGATAAACCTCAATATGAACAAACCAAAAAAAAAAAAATACAGAAAATGTTGAAAACCAGATCTGGCCTAACGTGCATCAAAGGGGGATCAACTGACAAGGTTTTAACCTAACCGTTCAAGTCAGTTTTATCCTTTTGATCTTCTATACTCATCACTCCAACGCCCTTTGTTTGGTAACCACTTTCCTCCCATCCCTCTATTATGGATAGAGGGCATCACCGGAGGCTTAGCTCCTATGTAGTTCCTACATATGTGCCTTGGGTTCCCAGTCATCCATGGCCTTCTGCAAACTGGAAGGCTGTAAATGTTTGTTTTGTTTTTAAGATATAAAATCGGTTTATTGTAAAAGCAATTTAAGAATACCTAATTGAAGTCTTAACCCAACACTACCCAATACAACCAAGAAGCAGGTGAACACTTTTACATTAGGAACAAGGTCATGCAATAGAAGAGACCACCTCAAGGCCGTGGTTCAGACTCAAGGAGAGGAAGGACTCCTGAGTCCTGGGTCTCCTTAAGGTAGAGGGTGTGGTAAGATCAGCGCTCCCTGTCAGCTATCACAGTGCTGCGTGCGACACGTGGAGGTAGAACTGGGCAGTTTCAAGTTGAGGGAAAATGAAGACATGCAAACTGGTTTGTTCTGTGGGTAAACCTACGTGATTGAAATTTTAGGAACAGCTGCCATTAAGGACAGCAAGACATGAGACAAAAATCTTTATTGATGAGAAAGAAGCTTATACTCTTTCAAGCCTCCGCTAAATCCTCACAACCTTCCCACCTTCTCCATATCTAAAACGATTTTGCTGATATATAAGATGCGATCTTAATCCGTGCTTAGTAGCAAATTGTAGCCAGTTCTTTCAAGTAACGTTGATGTTCTGCACATGAAAACAACAACATAATGTACAATTCATATACTTAACTCTGCAGTCCAAGTAGAATTTATGATTGCTCTCAAAATCAATCCTTCTGGGGCTGTAAATCTTAAGGAAAGCAGAGAGCCCAAGTGTTTCTGCGGCAGAACAGCGGCTCACCTGGCAGTTAGCACGCCAGCACTACTCAACAGCGCCACCAGGGGTCCTTAGTGAGAGGAATTTGTTATTTCACCCTCTTCGTGCAGTTAAAAATTATGAACTAAATAAAGTCATGAGGATAACCGGAATTCTTGATATAAATTGCCTATCTGTACACTTTCGATAAAGACTGTCTAAAGTGTTTATAATTCTTATCCCCCTGTTACCTTTGTGATATTTTGTAAAGTGTAATGTAAATCTGTTGTCTAATATTTTCTAAAAGGTCTTGTAAACGATCTGTCTGGATTATGTTACCTTATCCGGGGTGGGCACTGTAGGATGACTGCGGGAGGTGGGATGATTTCTTTGAAGCTGCAAGCGGTGAAGGAAGAGAAGCGGGACCTGTTACACTGACCCCTGTGGCACAGCAGGTTAGAAGTTAAAATTGTGTGCGTTTTGTTGTTGTTTGGTGCCACCCGGTGGTGCTGACTCAGCGACCCTATGGAGAGCAGAAGCGTCCACTGCTTGGCCCCAAGCCGTCCTCACAATCGTGATGTCTGAGTTATCGTTTCAGCCACATTGCCAATCCATCTAGCGAGGGTCTGGTCATCCTCCTGTTTGCTGCCCTTCCATTTTACCAAGAATGACGTCTTTCTCCAGGGACTGGTCTCCTTGCAACACGCCCAAAGTACCTTGCCTGAAATCGCACCCTCTTCGTTCCCAAGGAGCATGCTGGCTGTACTTCTTCCAAGACAGATTTGTTTGTTCTTTGGAGAGTCCATGAAATACTCCCAATGTTCTTCGCCAGCACCATCATTCAAATGGCTCCATTCTGCAGTCTTCCTTATTTAATGTTCAACGTTGACATACATATGAGGCAATTGAAGGTACCATGGTTAGGTGCACTTAGTCCACAAAGTGACTTCCTCGTTCTTAACACTTGAGGGAGGTCTTGTGTAGCAGTTTTGCTCCAAGCAATGCTTGACTTGCTTCGTTGACTGCGGCTTCTGTGACCACTTCAATCTTCTCTGCAGTTACCACGATGTTACCTATCGGTCCAGTTGTGAGGATTGTCATCCACACTGAAGGCTGCAATCCTTGACCTTCATCAGAAAGCCTTTCAAGTCCTCCTCACTTTCAGTAAGCATGGCTATGCCATCTGCATATTGCAGATTATTAGTAATTATTCCTCCAATCCCGATGCCTCATTCTTTTTCATATAGTCCAACTTTTCTGATGATTTGCTCAGCATACAGATTGAATAAGTATGGTGAGAGGACACCACTCTGACCCACCCATTTAGTATTGTCTTTTTTTGTTCACACAGCTAGCTCTTGGTCCGTGTATACGTGTTCCTCACAAGTGTTTTGGAATTCCCATTCTTCTCAAAGGTTAGCCATAATGTGCTATGATCACAGTCAAACACTTTTGTACATCCAATAAAACACAACCATCTTTCCGATCTGCTATGCTTTCAGCCAAGATCGATCTGACATCAGCAATGTAATCTCTTTTTTCATGTCCTCTTCTGAATCCTGCCTGAACTTCTGGCAGGTTCCTGTCAACGCACTGCTGTGACTGTTGTTGGATGATCTTCAGCAACTTTTTACTTGCATGTGATACCAATGATATTATTCTGTAGTTTGAGCATTCTGTTGGGTCACCTTTCTTTGGAATGGGTACAAATATGGATTTCTTCCCGTCAGTTAGCCAAATAAGCTGTCTTCCGAGTTTTTTTGTCACAGAGGGGTGAATGCTTCCAGTGCTTCATCAGTTTGTTGAGATATAAATTAGTTGTTGAGACATAAATTGGTAGTCCATCAATTCCTGCAGGTTTGTTTTTGGCTAATGCTTTCAGGGCAGCTTGAAATTCTTCCTTCAGTACCATTGGTTCTTGCTCATACACTACCTCTTGAAATGATTGAATGTTGACTAGTTCTTTTGTGTAGTGACGGCGTATTCTTTCCATCCTCTTTTGATGCTTCCTGTATCGTGCCCATAGATCTTTCAATATTGCAACTCAAGGCTTGAATTTTTCTTGAGTTCTTTCATCTTCCGATATGCTGAATGTGTTCTTCCTTTTTGGTTTTTGAATTCTAGGTCTTTTCACATTGCATTGTATTTAGCTTTGTTTTCTCAAGCTGCCCTTTGAAATCTTCTTTTCAGTTCTTTGACTTAATCCCCCTGCTCCCCCATTTGCTTTAGCTACTCTTTGAGTATGAGAAAGTTTCAGAGTCTCTTCTTGCATCACTTTGATCTTTTCTTTCTTTCAAACGACCTTCTGCTTTCTTCAAGTATGCTGTTCTTGATGTCATCCCACAGCCCATCGGGTCTTCTGTCATCAGTGCTTAGTGCCTCAAATCTGTCCTTGAGATGTTCTCAAAATTCAGGTGGAATACATCAAGGTCATGTTTTGACTCTTGTGGACTTGTTTTAATTTCCTTCAGCTTCAACCTAAATTTTACAACCTGCCCTGTCCCACAGTCAGCCCTTGCCTGGTTTTAGCTGCTGATATTGAGCTTCCCCATTGTCTCTTGCCCCAGATGTAATCAATTTGATTTCTATATATTCCATCAGGTGAAGTCCATGTAGTAGCTGTTTTTGTTGTTGAAAGGGTGTTTCTTCACCCTGACAGAAGGATCTCGGGGAAGAGACAAGCCAGTCAGGGAGCAGGGCAGCAACAATGAAACATACAACTTTCCTCTAGTTCTTGAGTGCTTCCTCCCCCCCACTATCATGATCCCAGTTCTACCTTGCAAGTCTGGCTAGACCGGAGGATGTACACTGGTACAGATAGGAACTGTAAACACAGGGAATCCAGGGAAGATGATCCCTTCAGGACCAGTGGTGAGAGCGTAGATATCGGGAGGGTGGCGGGAGGGTGGGGTAGAAAGGGGGAACTGATTCTAAGGATCTACCTATAACCTCCTCCCTGGGGGACGGACAACAGAAAAGTGAGTGAAGGGAGATAACAGACCGTGTAAGATATGACAAAATAATATAATTTATAAGTT
>NW_022111341.1:947002-949036 GCF_000313985.2 Echinops telfairi | reverse complement strand
AAAAGGGTGTTTCTTATGAATAAGTCATTGGTCTTGTAAAACTCTATCATGTGATCTCCAGTTTTGTTTCTATCGCCAAGGCCGTATTTTCCAACTACTGTTCCTTCCTCTTTGTTTCCAGCTTTTTTATTTCAATCATCAACAATGATCAGTGCATCTTAATTGCACGTTTGAATGACTTCAGCCTGAAGACGTTGGTAGAATTTTTCAATTTCTGGATCACTGGCTTTAGTGGTTGATGCACAAATTTGAATACTAGTTGTATTGAATGGGTTTTCTTGCATTCAGATAGATATTGTCCTATCCCAAACATCTGTTGTACTTCAAGCGAGATCTTGAAATGTCCTTTTGGACCATGAGTGCAATGCCATTTCTCTTGAATCTGTCATTGCCAGCATGGGACAGCATATGCTTGTCCAATGCAAGTAGCCAGAATCAGTCCGTCTGAGTTTTATGCATCCAATTAATTTTTGACAACTTTCAATGTTCCTAGATTTGCACTTCGTGCATTCCAAGTTCCAATGGTTAATTGATTTTTGCAGCTGTTTCCTCTCATTTTGAATCCTGGCTGATGAGCAAATGAAGGTCCTGAAGGCTTTGCTCCTGCATGCTCTTCTCCATTCGTGTCATTATGGTCATCTTTGCTTTGAAAAGGCAGCTCGTCCTCCTATTGTAATTTTTCTAACAGAGTTATTCACCTATATGTGAATAATTATAGTTTAATAGTTCAATCATATTAAAAAGAGTTGTACAATCGTCTCCACAATCAATGGTAGAAGATTTACTTCTTTCTCGTATTCATGGTCATCAGGACCTGTTCGCCACCTCCCTTGCCTTAACGCCCCCACCCTAAGAATCAATCAGTGCGCTGTCTATCGCTTTACCTATCCTGGATTTCATACACTGAAAAACGGTAAAAAAAAATACAGCAAACCAACCAACTAGCAAGGCTACGCGCATCCCTGGCTCTATGGTCAGAGTCTCAGTCATATTTTGAGGGCTCATCTTATGGGACTATATCTAACATTATTTTGTTTCTATTAATTAGGTTTCCTGTATCTGACAATATTTCTATGCTATCCATAAGGTTTCCAGTGGATAACTCCTCTGCAGTGGACAGCCCATTTCTTCTTAATAGTCTGGTCTTCATACCCTGCTGATATTAGAAATCCCAGTAAAAAAAAAAACGAAAAAGAAATCCCAGTGACCTAATGTCCAGCATCGCAGCAACACCCATGCCACACCCAGCACAGTACAACAGCAAACTGACAGGCAAGGGGTACGTTTTGTTATGTGAGTGTTCATATAATTTAAGAGTCTACACACATTACAATTGGATTGTTAAAATGATAAAGTTGCTAACAAACATGATTCTAATTCTGTATGACACACAAGTGGTGGACAGTTAGACACAGAGTAAAAATGAGTGCTCACTGAGAGAACCTTTCTGGGGTGATGGAAATGGTCTCTATCCTGTGGGTGGTTCTGTGTTATTGTTAGGTGGCACCTGGTAGGTTCTGACCCACAGAGACCCCCATGTTGAGCAGAACTAGACCATTCCCAGTCCGGTGCCATCCTCACAATTGTTGTTATGTCTGAGCCCACTGTTCCAGCACTGGGTCCGTCTATCTCCGGGAGGGGCTTCTTCTAGTGTTGCGGGCACTCTACTTTATACTTGACCAGGCAGAAAAACACACACATGCTATTCCATTATTATTTTTAAAGGCTTAATAAAAAAAATTTAAACGTGTGAAAAATCAAACAACACAGGCTAAAGATATCCTCTAGTCAAATTATAAAGAAAGCCCACACCAAGGATCACTTTGAAGATTTTAACAATGATTGTGTTTTGAGTTGTGCTGCCTAGGGGCAACATTTGTTCTTCCTATGCTGAACTGGAGAAATAGTGTCTCCATAGGTGGCAACTGACTTGGGAAAGGGATTCTCTTCTGAGAGTCAATTAACATTTGCATGAGTCATCAGCTGGCGTTTCCTAAAGTTTAAAGGGGAGCACTGGCTAAGTTGGAAGGACTT
>NW_022111341.1:945377-946511 GCF_000313985.2 Echinops telfairi | reverse complement strand
AAAAAGGTGCGAAAATCTTTTCCCGGACAAATTCATCTGCTCCACCCGGCTTTGTGGGACCGTGTTACAGGAGGGGGTCCCCGTAGCGCGGAAATGGAGGGGCACGAAAGCTCCGCGCACGCTCACCCTGTGGTTGTTGCAGCCAGCAGGCAACAAATTGTTAACCGCAAACCACGGCCCTCGCCTAAGAACAAGAACGGGGCCTTATTTTTGAGGAGTTCCTGTGGCTAAGTGTAAGTCAGCGACCGGCTATGAAGAGAAGCCAGGTTTGGGGAGAGAATTCTGAGCGCAGCCCACATTCTACCCAGGTCTGCATCTTCGGGGACACCCAGAATGACAATCCTGTGATTGCACTTGGTTCTGCAGGGTGCGAACAAAGTGATGAACCAGGCCGGGTCAATGCATATATAAAGATGCCTTGGATTAGGGAGGTAGCCCCAAATTTCTTGCACTCAGGGTCCACTTTTAAGCGCTGTGATTTGGTATTTTCTCCGGCTTTAGCAATCTGCAGTTGAAAAGAGCGGAGGTGGGGGCGGGGGTGGGTGCAGGGAGATGCTGTGGCGCAGACCCCGCAAGATGGTCCCTCCGCCAATGGAAACCAAGGATGCGGCAACACGTGACACGCTTTCCTCGCTCCTCCTCCTCTTCGGGGCCACCTCCCTTTCCTGTTGCTCTCCGGAGAGGGCCAGTAGCTTTTTAAGGACGTGGCAAGTATGGCACCTATCCTGGGGCAGGGGGGAGGGGGCCCGGAAGCCGAGCCACTGAGCACTTTCCATGCCCAGCTGCGAGAGATCATTCAACAGTTTAAAACTAGTTGCCATAGGCACGGTTTTCCGTAGCTGCACCCCTGGTAGAAGGAACCCTGGTGGCGTACTGGTTACGCATTAAGCTGCTAACTGCGAGATCAGTTCGAAACCTCCAGCCGCTCCGCGAGAAGAAAACGAGGCTTTCTATTCCCCCTGCATCCACCCCGCTTCTACTCTGACCTGTAAGATCGCTATGAGTCGACATCAACCTGGTGGGACTGAAAACTCTGGCCCAGGTGGGATGAGAGTGAAAGCCCCTTTGCCATCTGAGGGCTTTCTGAGACACTTGACAGGGGACCAGTTCACTGTCCCTCAGACCGTTGGAGGG
>NW_022111341.1:928185-929381 GCF_000313985.2 Echinops telfairi | reverse complement strand
GCAAAAAAAAAAAAATTGGGAGTTTCCTTTTAAATAATACTTTCCTTTAAAATGAATAGCAATATACTTTGTTGTTATTAGGTGCTGTCCGGTCAGTTCCAATACATAACGACCTAGGATAACAGAATGAAACGCTGCCTGATCCACCACCATCTTCACAATTGTTATGTTTGAGCAGATGGCTGCAGCCACTGTCCATCCGTCTCATTGAGACTCTTCCTTTGTGCTGACTCACTACCAAGCATGATATCCAGGGACTGGTTCCTGGTGCCCCTCCTGTCCAAAGCAAGTGAGACCAAGTCTCACCATCCTCACATCCAAGGAGCATTCTGGCTGTACTTCTTCCAACACATATTTGTTTGTTCTTCTAAAAGTTACAGCACTTTCACTCTTTGCCAACATTCACATGCATCCCTTCTTTGGTCTTCTTTATTCATTATTCACAGTCCATTTAAAATCCCATGGCTTGTGTGGCAGTTACATAATCTCCTGTCAATTTGCGAAGGGGTGGAGTCTAGCGTGTCAATCAGGTCGCAGCTTGATGACCTCATTTGGAGGCGCTGAAGGAAATAAATAGCTCACTGGAGGCCAGGCACTCTGCTTCATATTCCTGATGACACACCACACTACACTGATGGAGCCAGAGCCCTGGAGCTGGAGGAGCTATGTGGAGACCCACACCAGCGCTGAGATGCTTCCACTGCCACGGATCCACAAGATTTTCCACCCACTGGCCTGTGACCTTCATGCATTCCGCATGATTGCATGTGTTGTGTGAGTCTGGAGAGGAATTTATAGACTGGTATTGGACATATGGGCTAATATTGGACTTTTGGACTTGATCTGGGCTGGGATGTTTTCTTGATGTACAATTGCTCTTGCATATAAAGTTCCTATTACACACATATGAGTGTCTCTGGATTTGTTTCTCTAGTCAACCCAGACTAACACAGCTTGGGTTGGGTGCACCTTAGTCCTCAAAGTGACATCTTTGCTCTTTAATACTTTAAAGAGATCCCCGTGCCGCAGATTTGCCCGGTGCTCTATGTGGTTGAATGTCTTGACTGCAGCTTCCGTGAGCATTGATTTGTAAGTCCAAGTAAAAGGAAACCCTTGACAACCTCCATCTTTTCTCCACCATCATGTTGCTTAGTGGTCAGGTTGTTAGGATTTGAATTCGTGCATTGGCGAAGAAT
>NW_022111341.1:925823-927362 GCF_000313985.2 Echinops telfairi | reverse complement strand
TCTACATATTTTGATACACTTGTCAATCAAGCAAGACTTATGGCCATAATTCTAGATAAAATGGCTTGAATAGTGCTTTAAAAGTTATAATTAACCAGAGACTTGATTTACTCAGTAAATGATGTGCTGCCCCATTTGCGAATTGACTAATAAACATACATAGCACACTTTGACTGGTGTGTCAAGTCATTGAAATGAAGATCTCAATTGCTGATCATCTTGAAGGGAACAATATATTCTGAACAATACGAATTTCCAGTGTATTAAAATTCATTCCGTAAAGTGATGCCAACTGATTAAAGTATTTTAAATCTAAAGATAGAATCTGCCTAGAAATCTATTTGTTGATAGTTACCAGGTCAACTCAAGTACACAAATATGAGTGTGTTCCTCTGATTCTGAATTGGAGTGTACAAATATATGCAAACTTGTACTGGTGCTGAAATAGGATATCTCAAAAACTAAAAATTCTTTGCCATTAAGTTGATTCCAACTCATAGAGGCCCTATAGACAGAGTAGATCTGCTCCTGTGAGTTTCTGAGACTGTAACTCTTTATGGGAATAGAAAACCTCATCTGTCTCCTGAGTAGCAGCTGATGCTTTAGAACTGCTGACCTTGTAATTAGCATCCCCACATGTAACCACTACACCACATGCATATGCATGACTTGTTTCCTTTTATGTATAACACATTCTTAGCCCAAGAAGCAGGGCAGCCAAAACAATATTGTTGAGCTAATTTAGAAAAATATGGAGTATTACAATCTTCTCAAAATTTTTCTGGCTATATAATAATAAAAAAAAATTTCTGGCTATCATTGTTTTTGAGTGCCAAGTTGTGGATGAGAAAGAGAGCAAGACTTCAGTGTTATCACCTGGCTGTCTAGGTAGCATCCCAGTTTTTTTAAGGTATAAAGACATCTTACTGATCTTTAGAGACCAAAGAAAAAGTCTTTCTTTCTACCTCTTTCTGCTAATGTGTCTCTTTGTCTTTCTTAAAGAGAAACCCTAAGGCACCTTATTGGCCTGATCTTGGATAAAAACAACTGAAGAAAATGAAGTCAGATACACAGATGTCTAAGAACAAAAATTATGTCTTAACTGAGTTAGTCAGAATGTATCTATACTTCTTATGTTAAAAACATGACAATATATCATATAAAAAATCTCAGACTTTCACCTTTGGAAGGAGCCCTTTATCAATCTAATTGTTTAGCTTTATGATTACAAATACAACCTCAGAAATGAGGATGGTGGGACTTTGACTTTCTTACTTTGGACACATCATCAAGAAAGAACAACCACTAGAAGGACATGTTTAGTGAGGGAGAGGGTCAGCAAAAATGCAGGAAACCCTCCACGAGACAGGACAACACAGTAGCCACAGTGTGCCAGTGATCATGCAGATAGACCAGAGCAAGGCAATATTTCATTTTGGTACATGTAAGATTACTATGAGTTGAGCCAACTTGAAGAGAGCTGTCTACTCAAAATAAGGATGTCATTGAATATTGGTCTCTACTCTTCTATAAGGGCAA
>NW_022111341.1:919146-924305 GCF_000313985.2 Echinops telfairi | reverse complement strand
GACGGCACAGCACCGGTGAGTTTCATTCTGCTGTGCACAGAGTCGCTATGCGTCAGAACCCATGCAATGACACCTAACAGCAACAACAGTAATGGGCAAAATGCTGAACAATGTAGGAAGCATCAAAAGATGATGAAAAGAATACATTCATTCAAGCTGTATTGAAAACATTAGTGAAAAATAAAGCTTCATGAATTGATTGAATACTAACTGAAATATTTCAACAAGATAATGAAGGCACTCACTTGTCTGTGCCAGGAAATTTGGAAGAGAGCTACGTGACCAGCTGACTGGAAGATATTCCATAGTTGTACCTATTCCAAAGAAAAGTGACCCAACAGAATGTACAAATTGTAGAACAATACAATTGATATCACATGCAAGTAAAACCTTGCTGAAGATCATCCAACAATGGTTGCAGCAATATATTGATAGGGAACTGCCAGAGGTTCAGGTTGGATTCACAAGAGAATGTGGAACAACGGATATCATTGCTGATATCAGATGGTTCTTGGCTGGAAGCAGAGAAGACAAGAAGAAGAATCAATGCATTTGAATTATGGTACCGGCAAGGAATATTGAAAGTACCGAGGAATACCAAAAGGACAAGCAAATCTGTTTTGGAAGACACACGGCAAGAAGGCTCCTTGGAGGCAACGATGGCAAGACTGTAGCATGTCCTTTGAAGATGTTTTCAGGAGAGACCAGTCCCTGGAGAAGGCCATCATGCTTGGAAAATGGAGGGGCCATGAAAAAGAGGAAGGACCTGGAGGAGATGGATTGACACTGTAACAATGGGCTCAAACACAGCAACACCTGTGAGGATGGTGCAAGACCAGGTGTGCGTCCTGTTGTACATAGAATCCCTACGAATTGGAACCGACTCGGCCGCACCTAACAACAACAACAAAAACAACAAAGACGTACAGTCTCAGAAACCTATAGAGACGGTTCTATCCTGTTTTGTAGGGTCACTGTGAATAGGAATTGACAGGGAGTTAACTAGGTTCATGGGCTTTTCTCACGTGACATTATAAACCATAGCAAGTTTGAGTAACAGAAGACTAAATATTAAAGAAAACAAAGACTAAATATTAAAGAATATTTGGAAGACTAAATATTAAAATATTTAGAAGACTAAATATTAAAGAAAATGAAAGTAATATAATAGAAAATCCAGGTAGTGAACCCGTATTTTTAGGAATTTCAAACATGGTTTATTTGGGATCTTCAAGCAGTGGGGAATGATGAATCAGTCCATGAATGTCGCATCCGTGATGCCCAACGCACCCAGGAAGAGGCTCACCAGGGAACTGACCTGGTCGCAGTCACTTCCAGTTTCTAAGGTTAGGATGTAATGAGAAGGAGGGCTCTGCCGAGGAGAGAGGTTAACGGGAAAGAAAACCACCAGCGCCCCACATTTCTAGGCTGAATTAGGCGTCGCCCCTCTGCGCACGCAGCCTTGAACGAAAGGGGAGACCTTGTAACTGCTCTTTCACGTCGGAAACCGGGCTGTGGACAAACGTCTCTCTGGAAGGCACTCAACGCCCAGTCGGTATCTTTTCCAGAAGAGGGGTGGCTTTGAAAGACTCCCTCCACTGAATTGAAGTCACCAAGGCAGAAATGGTCCTGGGAGGGGACTCTCTTCTCGCCACCCCAAGGTGCTTTCCATTTCCTCCCACAGGGTCGGGTCTCAGGCCCCACGTTGTCTCCATTCTGACAGCAAACTGAGCCCCTGTAACCTTGATGACAGAGATGCCGAGGACGTCACCAGGGCCCGTGTCACCTCTTGCGGTAACGAGCGTCACCCCGGCCACAGGCCTCCTTCTCCATCAGACCTCCCAGAGAGCCCGGAACCATGTTTCGCATCAGTTTTCATCACCGAGGAATACGTGATAAATAGTGTTGTAAATTGCTTAGATGCAATACTCCTTAGATTTTAGGAATCCTTACAGAATTTGTAAAATCTTTACAAATGTGTAAAATCTGTACGCCTTGCAAAAATCTTTCCACACTAACTTCCCTGACTAGTTTTAGCTTAACTGGGAATCAGGTGGAGATTTTCTCAACATTTTCGCCTTCGTTTCCTTTCATTTAGATTTCACCCTCAATAAAACATTATTGATATAGGTTCACAAATACTATTTCCCGTAATATCGTAGCTGAAAGATGCAAACGTTTGATTAAAATCAGCAATGACCCGAACGCCGGCAGAAAAACAACAGCGGGTGCAGATTCCGCAAAATCCCTCTAGTTGGGAAGCCATAGAGATCACTGCGGCCAGAGGAGTAAAAGGTTTAAACAGTGAAGTAGGGTTTAGGGGGAAAATGACTTTGTTGTTATAACTAATGAGAGGGATTTTTCATTAAAAAATGATACATTGCTGCTGAAATACTGCACAAAAAACGGATAGACAGTCACTGTAAGTGGTGTCACCACCGCTGGCAATGTCCCGTGTGGTCAGACCTACCTGCAGCCCCCTCCCTCGTGACGTCACTCCCTTTACAGGCTAAGGTTGCCTTTCGAGAGACACCCCCACCCTACCCCAGCACTCATGCAAAAGTTTGTTCAGAAAGCACTTCGGTATCCAGCTAAGGGTCTTGAAAAAATTGGAGTCCTGATTTCTCGTTAGTCGGCTGCGGTGTGACAGCTTTGGTGAAACGAACGGCATCATCTTTGAAAGCGACGTAAACGGGGACAATCATCTGTAGCACAGAGCCGGTAACACAGACTTTCAACTATTATAGATGCTTTTCCCAGACTCAGGATGTAGTAGGACCACGTGGCCTAATGGATAAGGCGTCTGACTTCGGATCAGAAGATTGAGGGTTCGAATCCCTTCGTGGTTGTGGCTGCTAACCTGTTTTTTCATTCACTAACTTCTGTTTTCTAGGCACAGCCGCCTACTTCTGATCTAAACAAAAGACCAGGCAGGAAAGATGGTACCTCACCAACAGGCCAGTATGAAGGTATGTAGGCATCCTTGGTCTTTGCGGACCTGTTTTCAATGGGTTGGCTGGCTCCTTAAAAATGTAAGTTCTGTTCTCATGGCCCGGCAGCACAGGGGCATCTTGTTTAGCTTAGCTTGTAAGCACCCTGCCTGATCCTTAAATCTCTCTCTTATCCATAGAAGATGACACACACACACACACACACACACACACACACACCACACACACACGGTTTTAAGTCTAAATGTCGCCCCCTTTCAAAGCAGAGAGAACCACATTTTAAAATCCTCCCGATTCAGGTGGATGTCATCAGAAACTTTGTGCACGTGTTCTGATCGCCCCGCGGCAAACTCCGCCCAGGTCCCCACGCAGGTCATTAATATCAAACGCAAGCAAAATTTTGCTTAAGGCCATCCAACAACAATTGCAGCAGTACATTGACAGGGAACTGCCAAAAATTAAGGCTGGATTCAGAAGAGGATGCAGAACAAAGGATATCATTGCTGATGTCACATAGATCATGGCTCAAAGCAGAGAATTCCCAAAAGATGATTACTTGTGTTTTATTGACATTGCAAAGGCATTCAACTGTGGGGACCACCATAAACTCTGAATAACCTTGAGACGAATGAGCATTCCAGAAGACGTCACTGTGCTCTTTTGGCTCTTGTACATGGATCAAGAGACAGTTGAATGAGCAGAACAAAGGAATACTGCATCGTTTAAAATCAGGAAAGGTGTGGGTCAGGATTGTATCCCCTTACCATACTTCTTCTATCTGTACGCTGAGCAAATACTCAGAGAAACGGGATGATATGAAGAAGAATGTGGCATCAGGATCGGAGGAAGGCTACTAACCATCTGAGATATGTAGATGACACAACCTTGCTTGCTGAAAGTGAGGAGGACTTGAAGCCCATCTCCCCTTTCAAGTCTTTGGGGAATATATCTAGAAGTGGAAATGCTGGGTCATGTGTTAGTTTTATTTTTAGTTGGTTTTTTATAAAGGAACCACGGCACTATTCTTCTACAGGGGGTACTATTTTGCAGCAATGCTTAAGAGTGCCAATTGTTCCCCGTGCTCATCACACTTTATCTTCTTACTTCCGTGTGAGTTTTATCTTAGTAGTTCTATTGGGAGTCAAATGGTATCTCTTGGTGGTTTTGATTGACACCTCACTGATGGCTAATGATGTTGAGCATCTTTCCATGCATTTGGTGGCAATCTTTGGGAAATATCTATGCAAGTCCTTTGCTTGTTTTATGACGGGGTTATTTGTCTTTTTGTTGTTATATTATGGAGATATTAGATTCTACTTGAATATGTGGTTTCCAAAGAGATTCTCCTAGATAATACTTTGTCTCTTCACTTATTTTGATAAATTCTTTTGCTGAGCAAATGTTTCTGAATTTTACTAACTCTTAATTATGTAGTTTGTCCTTTGCTCCCTGTTTACACTTTGGTTTTAGCTTAATGATATGCTTTTTGGACTCTGACCTCTACAATAGTAAAACCATAAATGTGTGATGCTTTAAATCACTAATATGGTGGGAATTTGTTATGGCAACAAGGAAAATAATACAAGGACATTGCTGGAAATTCAATTTGTAAGAATTGTACAATTAAAAATAGATAACTTGAAGGAAAATGCTAAAGAGATCCTTAATTTTAAAAAGACATATGGCTGAGGTGTGTTCTGTTTAATACTCACTGTCTACTTTCCCCCTTGGTTCTCGGATTCATTGCAGTGGCCATACTGAATTCACAGACAATAGTCTGATTAAGAGATTTATTAATGATGTTGATGGGCCATAGCACAGGTGAGAAATGCTGAGGACCTAGTTATGCAATCAGGATATGTTGCAAAGTTCTTTCAGGAGCTGCTAATAAATGCCACTCCACTGGAAGCCGCACTTCAGAGGCATTCAGCTCCAGCTCCGGAGGCCAGTGAACCTAGTTCTCTGACTTAAGTATCCAGGGGTACCCCACTCTAATAAGCCTCAACCTGAAGGCACCCAGCTTCAACTTCATAGCCCAGCAAACACAGCTTCCCAATTTAAGTGGCCAGAGGCTCCCCACTCCACAAGTCACTCAGCTTTACTTGCTCTGTGGGCTGGGAAGTTCACCACTCGTCTCATGTTCTGGCTCCTGGGTCTGCTGCTCCTGCTGCTCCTCTGATCTCACGTCACAGCTGCGTTTTGGATCAA
>NW_022111341.1:914749-916000 GCF_000313985.2 Echinops telfairi | reverse complement strand
CCACATGTGATTATCGGCCAGGTTGGCACAAGTAACTAACTCAATGAGTTTCTGTGGATTTGCTTCTCTAAAGTACCCAGACTAACACAACTACATTATGCTCATCCCAAAGCTGTGCATGGATCAAGAAGCAGGTATATGTGAACAGAACAAGGGCAAACTGTATGGTTCAAAATCAGGAAAAGTGTGTTTAAGGGTGCATCCTTTGGCTATATTTCAATCTGTGTGCTGAGAAAATAATCAGAGAAGCTGACTTACATGATAAAAAATGAGGCATCAGGAGTAGAGCAAGAATTATTAACAACATGCAAAATGCAGATGACACAACCTTGCTGGCTGTAAATGAGGAGGATTTGAAGCTCTTGCTGATGAAGATCAAGGATTGTAGCCTTCAGTAAGGCATACAAGTCAATGTCAAGGAAACAAAAATCCTAACAACTGGACCAGTAGGTAACATCATGATAAATGGAGAACTTATTGAAATTGTGAAAGATTGTCTTGCTTGGATCCACCATCAATGCTCATGGAAGCACAGTGAAGAGATCAAGCCATGCATCACACTTAGCAAATCTGTACAGGACCTCTTTAAAAGTGTTGAAAAGCAAGGAGGTTGCTCTGAGACTAAGGTAGTCCTTATCGAAGCCACGGTAGTTTCAATGGCAACATAGGCGTGTGAAAGTTGGCATGAATAAGAAAGACCAAAGAAGAACAAACACATTTGACTATGGTGCTGGTGAAGAATATTGAAAGGACCGTGGACTGCCAAAAGAACCAACAAATTTGTCTTGGAAGAAGCATCACCAGAATGATCCTGAGAGGCAAGGATGGCAAGACTTTACAATTTGTACTTTGGACATCTTGTCAGGGGAGGCTAGGCCTGGAGAAGGAGCACTGAGAAAGGAAGGTCTTCAACCAGATGGGTTGACACAGCGGCTCCAATAATGGGCTCAAACAGAGGAGTAACTGAGAGAATGTCCCGAGAGTGGGCAGTGTGTCATTCTGTTGGACATTGGATCACTGTGCATCAGGACCAATTGGAAAGGCCCTCACAACAACAACAGGAGCTAACAGGCAGATTGCTTCATCACAGACAATAACTATTAGCTTTTACCATGAGCGATAAGGAGATACCCCCTCCTCTTTTTTTACAAAACAGCTTTTTTGAGATATAATTTATATGCAAAGGAATGCAGCAATTTGAATCTTACCACACAGCGGTTTTTTAATATGTCCACCACAGTTGATTTTAGA